>NC_090366.1:14710366-14730942 GCF_035084215.1 Heptranchias perlo | reverse complement strand
TGCCTCTCTTCCCCCCCCTCTCGCCCTGCCTCTCTTCCCCCCTCGCCCTGCCTCTCTTCCCCCCTCGCCCTGCCTCTCTTCCCCCCTCGCCTGCTCTCTTCCCCCTCGCCCTGCCTCTCTTCCCCCTCGCCCTGCCTCTCTTCCCCCCTCGCCCTGCCTCTCTTCCCCCTCGCCCTGCCTCTCTTCCCCCCTCGCCCTGCCTCTCTTCCCCCATTCGCCCTGCCTCTCTTCCCCCCTCGCCCTGCCTCTCTTCCCCCCTCGCCCTGCCTCTCTTCCCCCCTCGCCCTGCCTCTCTTCCCCCCCTCGCCCTGCCTCTCTTCCCCCCTCGCCCTGCCTCTCTTCCCCCTCGCCCTGCCTCTCTTCCCCCCTCGCCCTGCCTCTCTTCCCCCTCGCCCTGCCTCTCTTCCCCCCTCGCCCTGCCTCTCTTCCCCCCTCGCCCTGCCTCTCTTCCCCCCTCGCCCTGCCTCTCTTCCCCCCTCGCCCTGCCTCTCTTCCCCCTCGCCCTGCCTCTCTTCCCCCCTCGCCCTGCCTCTCTTCCCCCCTCGCCCTGCCTCTCTTCCCCCCTCGCCCTGCCTCTCTTCCCCCCTCGCCCTGCCTCTCTTCCCCCCTCGCCCTGCCTCTCTTCCCCCCTCGCCCTGCCTCTCTTCCCCCCCTCGCCCTGCCTCTCTTCCCCCCTCGCCCTGCCTCTCTTCCCCCCTCGCCCTGCCTCTCTTCCCCCCTCGCCCTGCCTCTCTTCCCCCCTCGCCCTGCCTCTCTTCCCCCCTCGCCCTGCCTCTCTTCCCCCCTCGCCCTGCCTCTCTTCCCCCCTCGCCCTGCCTCTCTTCCCCCCTCGCCCTGCCTCTCTTCCCCCCTCGCCCTGCCTCTCTTCCCCCCTCGCCCTGCCTCTCTCCCCCCTCGCCCTGCCTCTCTTCCCCCCTCGCCCTGCCTCTCTTCCCCCCTCGCCCTGCCTCTCTTCCCCCTCGCACTGCCTCTCTTCCCCCCTCGCCCTGCTCTCTTCCCCCTCGCCCTGCCTCTCTTCCCCCCTCGCCCTGCCTCTCTTCCCCCTCGCCCTGCCTCTCTTCCCCCTCGCCCTGCCTCTCTTCCCCCTCGCCCTGCCTCTCTTCCCCCTCGCCCTGCCTCTCTTCCCCCCTCGCCCTGCCTCTCTTCCCCCTCGCCCTGCCTCTCTTCCCCCCTCGCCCTGCCTCTCTTCCCCCCTCGCCCTGCCTCTCTTCCCCCCTCGCCCTGCCTCTCTTCCCCCCTCGCCCTGCCTCTCTTCCCCCCTCGCCCTGCCTCTCTTCCCCCTCGCCCTGCCTCTCTTCCCCCCTCGCCCTGCCTCTCTTCCCCCCTCGCCCTGCCTCTCTTCCCCCCCCTCGCCCTGCCTCTCTTCCCCCCTCGCTCGCCCGGCCTCTCTTCCCCCCTCGCCCGGCCTCTCTTCCCCCCTCGCCCGCCTCTCTTCCCCCTCGCCCGGCCTCTCTTCCCCCCTCGCCCTGCCTCTCTTCCCCCCTCGCCCGGCCTCTCTTCCCCCCTCGCCCGCCTCTCTTCCCCCTCGCCCGGCCTCTCTTCCCCCCTCGCCCGGCCTCTCTTCCCCCCTCGCCCGGCCTCTCTTCCCCCTCGCCCGGCCTCTCTTCCCCCCTCGCCCGCCTCTCTTCCCCCCTCGCCCGGCCTCTCTTCCCCCTCGCCCCGCCTCTCTTCCCCCCTCGCCCTGCCTCTCTTCCCCCCTCGCCCGCCTCTCTTCCCCCCTCGCCCTGCCTCTCTTCCCCCCTCGCCCTGCCTCTCTTCCCCCTCGCCCTGCCTCTCTTCCCCTCGCCCTGCCTCTCTTCCCGCCCTCGCCCTGCCTCTCTTCCCCCCTCGCCCTGCCTCTCTTCCCCCCTCGCCCTGCCTCTCTTCCCCCCTCGCCCTGCCTCTCTTCCCCCCTCGCCCTGCCTCTCTTCCCCCTCGCCCCTGCCTCTCTTCCCCCCTCGCCGGCCTCTCTTCCCCCTCGCCCGGCCTCTCTTCCCCCCCTCGCCCGGCCTCTCTTCCCCTGCTCTCTTCCCCCTCGCCCGGCCTCTCTTCCCCCCTCGCCCGGCCCTCTCTTCCCCCCTCGCCCGGCCTCTCTTCCCCCCTCGCCCGGCCTCTCTTCCCCCCTCGCCCGGCCTCTCTTCCCCCCTCGCCCGGCCTCTCTTCCCCCCTCGCCCGGCCTCTCTTCCCCCCTCGCCCGGCCTCTCTTCCCCCCTCGCCCGGCCTCTCTTCCCCCCTCGCCCGGCCTCTCTTCCCCCCCTCGCCGGCCTCTCTTCCCCCCTCGCCCGCCTCTCTTCCCCCCTCGCCCGGCCTCTCTTCCCCCTCGCCCGGCCTCTCTTCCCCCCTCGCCCGGCCTCTCTTCCCCCCTCGCCCGGCCTCTCTTCCCCCCTCGCCCGGCCTCTCTTCCCCCTCGCCCGGCCTCTCTTCCCCCCTCGCCCGGCCTCTCTTCCCCCTCGCCCGGCCTCTCTTCCCCCCCCTCCCCGGCCTCTCTTCCCCCCTCGCCCGGCCTCTCTTCCCCCCTCGCCCGGCCTCTCTTCCCCCCTCGCCCGGCCTCTCTTCCCCCTCGCCCGGCCTCTCTTCCCCCCTCGCCCGGCCTCTCTTCCCCCCTCGCCCGGCCTCTCTTCCCCCTCGCCCGGCCTCTCTTCCCCCCTCGCCCCGGCCTCTCTTCCCCCCTCGCCCGGCCTCTCTTCCCCCCTCGCCCGGCCTCTCTTCCCCCCCTCGCCCGGCCTCTCTTCCCCCCTCGCCCGGCCTCTCTTCCCCCCCTCGCCCGGCCTCTCTTCCCCCCTCGCCCGGCCTCTCTTCCCCCTCCCCCCTCGCCCGGCCTCTCTTCCCCCCTCGCCCGGCCTCTCTTCCCCCCTTCGCCCGGCCTCTCTTCCCCCCCTCGCCCCGCCTCTCTTCCCCCCTCGCCCCGCCTCTCTTCCCCCCCTCGCCCCGCCTCTCTTCCCCCCTCGCCCCGCCTCTCTTCCCCCCTCGCCCCGCCTCTCTTCCCCCTCGCCCCGCCTCTCTTCCCCCCTCGCCCCGCCTCTCTTCCCCCCTCGCCCCGCCTCTCTTCCCCCTCGCCCGCCTCTCTTCCCCCCCTCGCCCCGCCTCTCTTCCCCCCCTCGCCCCGCCTCTCTTCCCCCCTCGCCCCGCCTCTCTTCCCCCCCTCGCCCCGCCTCTCTTCCCCCCTCGCCCCGCCTCTCTTCCCCCCCTCGCCCCGCCTCTCTTCCCCCCTCGCCCCGCCTCTCTTCCCCCCTCGCCCCGCCTCTCTTCCCCCCTCGCCCCGCCTCTCTTCCCCCCTCGCCCCGCCTCTCTTCCCCCCTCGCCCCGCCTCTCTTCCCCCCCTCGCCCCGCCTCTCTTCCCCCCTCGCCCCGCCTCTCTTCCCCCCTCGCCCCGCCTCTCTTCCCCCCTCGCCCCGCCTCTCTTCCCCCCTCGCCCCGCCTCTCTTCCCCCCTCGCCCCGCCTCTCTTCCCCCCTCGCCCCGCCTCTCTTCCCCCCTCGCCCCGCCTCTCTTCCCCCCTCGCCCCGCCTCTCTTCCCCCTCGCCCCCGCCTCTCTTCCCCCCTCGCCCCGCCTCTCTTCCCCCCTCGCCCCGCCTCTCTTCCCCCCTCGCCCCGCCTCTCTTCCCCCCTCGCCCCGCCTCTCTTCCCCCCTCGCCCCGCCTCTCTTCCCCCCTCGCCCCGCCTCTCTTCCCCCCTCGCCCCGCCTCTCTTCCCCCTCGCCCCGCCTCTCTTCCCCCCTCGCCCCCGCCTCTCTTCCCCCCTCGCCCCGCCTCTCTTCCCCCCTCGCCCCGCCTCTCTTCCCCCCTCGCCCCGCCTCTCTTCCCCCCTCGCCCCGCCTCTCTTCCCCCCCTCGCCCCGCCTCTCTTCCCCCCTCGCCCCGCCTCTCTTCCCCCCTCGCCCCGCCTCTCTTCCCCCCCTCCGCCCCGCCTCTCTTCCCCCCTCGCCCCGCCTCTCTTCCCCCCTCGCCCCGCCTCTCTTCCCCCCTCGCCCCGCCTCTCTTCCCCCCTCGCCCGCCTCTCTTCCCCCCTCGCCCCGCCTCTCTTCCCCCCTCGCCCCGCCTCTCTTCCCCCCTCGCCCCGCCTCTCTTCCCCCTCGCCCCGCCTCTCTTCCCCCCTCGCCCCGCCTCTCTTCCCCCCTCGCCCCGCCTCTCTTCCCCCCTCGCCCCGCCTCTCTTCCCCCCTCGCCCCGCCTCTCTTCCCCCCTCGCCCCGCCTCTCTTCCCCCCTCGCCCCCGCCTCTCTTCCCCCCTCGCCCCGCCTCTCTTCCCCCCTCGCCCCGCCTCTCTTCCCCCTCGCCCCGCCTCTCTTCCCCCCTCGCCCCGCCTCTCTTCCCCCCTCGCCCCGCCTCTCTTCCCCCTCGCCCCGCCTCTCTCAGCCCCTCGCCCCGCCTCTCTCCGCCCCTCGCCCCGCCTCTCTCCGCCCCTCGCCCCGCCTCTCTCCGCCCCTCGCCCCGCCTCTCTCCGCCCCTCGCCCCGCCTCTCTCCGCCCCTCGCCCCGCCTCTCTCCCCCCCTCGCCCGCCTCTCTCCCCCCCTCGCCCCGCCTCTCTCCCCCCCTCGCCCGCCTCTCTCCCCCCCTCGCCCCGCCTCTCTCCCCCCCCTCGCCCCGCCTCTCTCCCCCCCTCGCCCCGCCTCTCTCCCCCCCTCGCCCCGCCTCTCTCCCCCCCTCGCCCCGCCTCTCTCCCCCCCTCGCCCCGCCTCTCTCCCCCCTCGCCCCGCCTCTCTCCCCCCCTCGCCCCGCCTCTCTCCCCCCCCTCGCCCCGCCTCTCTCCCCCCCTCGCCCCGCCTCTCTCCCCCCCCTCGCCCCCGCCTCTCTCCCCCCTCGCCCCGCCTCTCTCCCCCCCTCGCCCCGCCTCTCTCCCCCCCTCGCCCCGCCTCTCTCCCCCCCTCGCCCCGCCCTCTCTCCCCCCCATCGCCCCGCCTCTCTCCCCCCCCTCGCCCCGCCTCTCTCTCTCCCTCTCCCCGCCCCTCCCTCTCTCCCTCTCCCCGCCCCTCCCTCTCTCCCTCTCCCCGCCCCTCCCTCTCTCCCTCTCCCCGCCCCTCCCTCTCTCCCTCTCCCCGCCCCTCCCTCTCTCCCTCTCCCGCCCCTCTCTCTCTCCCTCTCCCCGCCCCTCTCTCTCCCTCTCTCCCCGCCCCCTCTCTCTCCCTCTCCCCGCCCCCCTCTCTCTCCCCTCTCCCTGCCTCTCTCTCTCTCTCTCCCTCTCCCTGCCCCCCTCTCTCTCTCTCCCTCTCTCCCTGCCCCCCTCTCTCTCCCTCTCCCTGCCCCTCCCTCTCTCTCTCTCCCTCTCCCTGCCTCCTGACTCAGGCGAGAGCGTGCTCCACTGACCCACGGCCGACAGTAACAAGTGGAGAGACGCGGGAGAGGGATAGTGAGAAATGCTTTGACGGTGCTTGTTTTGGCGGTGTTCAGAGATGGGCCGTCTGCCCATCCCGATTTCCTGACACTCCTCTTCCTCTTTTCCCCAGGTGCATCCCACTGTGGGTCGGTGCCAGAGGGATCGAGTTTGACTGGAAGTACATTCAGATGAGTTTCGACTCAAACGTCAGCCTGGTAAAGAACGACATGCGCATTCTGCTGTTTCCGTCTCGGTGTAGAAGCTGGGAGCAGGAGGTTACAAAGGGGCATTGATCGATTCAGGAAGTGGGTGAAACTGTGGCGGATGGCGTTCAGGAGGAGGCCATTCAGCCCCTCGAGCCTGTCCGCCACACATTGAGATCATGGCTGATCTGTCTCCTGACTCCATCCACTCGCCTTGGCTCTGTATCCATAATACCCTTGTCTAGCAAAAAATCTCTCTCTCTCCGATTTAAAATGATTATTCGAGCTGGCATCTGGTGCTTTTAGTGGGAGAGTGTTCCACACTTCTCCCACCCTTTGTGTGAAGAAATGTTTCCTGAACGGCCAGGCTCTGATTTTAAGGTTCTGTCCCCTTGTCCTGGACTCCCCCCACCAGCGGAAAAAGTTTCTCTCCATCCACCCCATCAACTCCTTTCATTGTGGTCATCGGCTTTGGATTGAATGAAGACTCATTTCTAAACAGGGAGAGACTAGGAGCTGTGGAGGAGCAGCGAGATTGAAGTGAGCCACTGCACACATCACTGAAGGGCCAGCGGACGGGTACAAAACTAATTCAAAAGGCAAATGGGATGTTGGTCTTTATCTCAGGGGAGGCTGGAATACAGAGGGGTGGAGGTTATGCTATGGTTATATACAGCTGTGGTCAGACCCCCATCTGGAGAGACCGCGTCCAGTTCTGGGCACCGCACCTCAGGAAGGATATATTGGCCTTGGAGGGGGTGCAGCGCAGATTCACCAGAATGATACCGGGGCTGAAAGGGTCCAGGGGGCACTGGACAGTGATCAGGAGCAGGAACCCTGGCTGATTTCTCCCCCTCTCTCTAACTCGGGGGTCACTGGACAGTGATCGGGAGCAGGAACCCTGGCTGATTTCCCCCTCTCTCTAACCCAGGGTCACTGGACAGTGATCGGGAGCAGGAACCCTGGCTGATTTCCCCCTCTCTCTAACCCCGGGGTCACTGGACAGTGATCGGGAGCAGGAACCCTGGCTGATTTCCCCCTCTCTCTAACCCCGGGGTCACTGGACAGTGATCGGGAGCAGGAACCCTGGCTGATTTCCCCCTCTCTCTAACCCCGGGGTCAGTGAAGCCTGTTGTAGCAGCTGTCGGGCTGAGATCTGCTCACTGCACAGACTAGGGATGGAGCCAGGAGCCTGCCTGGTCCGTATGGGTCAGTAAAATGTGGGGCCTTTACGGGCCAGGGCTACATTGAGAGCCAAAAGGAAATATTGGAACCAAGTGAATTGAAAATCAGTCCAACCCCAGGGGGCCACAGCTGATGCTTCATTTTTCACGGTGATTCTAACCTGAGCGTTTTTTTAAAGTTTGATTTACTGGTGACTCCCGCAGGTTCACTACATCGCCATGGCGGGACTGGTCTGGATGTTCTCCCGATACGACCTCCCGAAACATTACCGACTGCCGATAGCCGCCCTCCTGGGCCTCAGCGTCTACAAAGCCTTCCTCATGGAGTAAGTCTTCCGTCTGGAACCAAACTAGGACTTCATTAAAGCGTCTGGACGCGCGGGCCTGCCTGTGTGTGTGTGTGTGTGCGCGCGCGCGCCTGCCTGCGTGCGTGCGCGCGCGCCTGCCTGCGTGCGCGCGCGCGCGCGCCTGCCTGTGTATGTATAAAAGTTTCACCCAGTGCCCAGGTAAACCGTTGGGCAGCTGCTGTTTAACGAGTAGCTCCATTACCCGGTGACAGATCACTGACTAACCCCGTTCTTTCCCCCGGCCCCTCTTTCCCCTTTCCGCAGGTCGTTTGTCCACGTGTTCGTGTTGGGGAGCTGGACGGCCCTACTGGTCAAGGCCATGGTGACTGGAGCGATTTCACTCAGCGCCTTAATCCTCTACATCAGCCTGGTGCACGGGAACTAACGGAGAACGGCCTGTCGGGGGTCACGGGGGGGGGTGGGGGCAGCACAGTGCCACTGAGCGGGGGAGTGCCCGGCATCTCCTGTGGGAAGACGGGACTGGACGGGATCATCGGAAACACTGTGCGGATGGCGGCCGAGCGATGGGCATTGCTGATACATCCTGAGATTTTACAGCTTGGGGAGGGACCAGTGCGAAGATTCTTCGCAGTCCTGGAACGGCAGATCCCCTCACCCTGCCGTGTGTGTGTGTGAACGGGGCCGTGGATTCCTGCCGGACTCCCGTCACTCCTTTCCCAGCTGAATCGTGGAGCAGAGGGTGGAAGGGGGCAGGAATAACCGGGTCCAGTGTCTCGACCCTGCTCCGTCACTCAGCACCCCAAGAACTGACGCCTTGCCTGGGAGTGCAGACGTTCCCGAGAGGCACTGACCGACTGGGGGAACGGGTACCAGGGGCGCTGGGTGCCCTCCGCCGCTTCCCCCAAAGGGGAGCTTTCTTCGGGCATGAGGCCACGCCGTCAGCAATTGGACTGCGGGGGGCGTCGCCGCTGGTCTGGCCCTCCCCCTCGACCCGTGCATTTCCCGGCCACGGGCTCTAAATGTAAAATCGGAGTCGACTCCCGACTCTGAACCGCAGTCAGAACGTGCTCGCTGCTGCCCCTTGTGTGTTTTCCTGATAAAATACCCTGCGGTCCTTCTGATGGTAAATGACCCGTGTGGGTACGTGTGTGTGATGGGAGCGAGTGGCAGGATTGGGACCCTGTGAGATTCAGGCTGCCCAAATCCGTCGGGATCTTCCCACCAAAGTGAGCACCATCGCTCCGACATCGGTGCTGTACGTTTACCAATAAAACCAGCCCCCCCTTTGACCTCGCGTGCAGGTTGTGTTTGTACTGTGTCGTGGGAGGGGAGGAGTCGATCGGAGACAAGGAGCTGTCCTGGGGGGAAAGGGAGAGATCGCACACCTGGATATTTGCTCCCGTTTCCTCGAGATATCCAGAGGATCCCGGAGACTTGCCGGGGCAGGGGGTCAAACACTGGCCCTTTTCCCTCCTGAGACCTGGGCCGAAGGTGTCCTCACTCTGCTGGGGAATGATCTGAGTTTAGCCACTCTCACCCGGCCCACAATACAATCTGCTAATTTAGCATCGCTCTCTAACCCGTGCCCTGAGAGTGTTTGATGGGACAGTGTAGAGGGAGCTTTACTCTGTATCTAACCCTGTACCTGCCCTGGGAGTGTTTGATGGGACAGTGTAGAGGGAGCTTTACTCTGTATCTAACCCTGTACCGGCCCTGGGAGTATTTGATGGGACAGTGTAGAGGGAGCTTTACTCTGTATCTAACCCTGTACCTGCCCTGGGAGTGTTTGACAGGACAGTGTAGAGGGAGCTTTACTCTGTATCTAACCCTGTACCTGCCCTGGGAGTGTTTGATGGGACAGTGTAGAGGGAGCTTTACTCTGTATCTAACCCTGTACCTGCCCTGGGAGTGTTTGATGGGACAGTGTAGAGGGAGCTTTACTCTGTATCTAACCCTGTACCTGCCCTGGGAGTGTTTGATGGGACAGTGTGGAGGGAGCTTTACTCTGTATCTAACCCTGTACCTGCCCTGGGAGTGTTTGATGGGACAGTGTAGAGGGAGCTTTACTCTGTATCTAACCCTGTACCTTACCTGGGAGTGTTTGATGGGACAGTGTAGAGGGAGCTTTACTCTGTATCTAACCCGTGCTGTACCTGCCCTGGGAGTGTTTAATGGGACAGTGTAGAGGGAGCTTTACTCTTGTATCGAACCCTGTACCTGCCCTGGGAGTGTTTGATGGGACAGTGTAGAGGGAGCTTTACTCTGTATCTAACCCTGTACCGGCCCTGGGAGTATTTGATGGGACAGTGTAGAGGGAGCTTTACTCTGTATCTAACCCTGTACCTGCCCTGGGAGTGTTTGATGGGACGGTGTAGAGGGAGCTTTACTCTGTATCTAACCCTGTACCTGCCCTGGGAGTGTTTGATGGGACAGTGTAGAGGGAGCTTTACTCTGTATCTAACCCTGTACCTGCCCTGGGAGTGTTTGACGGGACAGTGTAGAGGGAGCTTTACTCTGTCTCTAACCCTGTGGCTCAGTGGGTAACACTCTTGCAATTGAGTCAGAAGGTCGTGGGTTCGAGCCCCCACTCCAGAGACTTGAGCCCCATAATCCAGGCCGACTCTCAGTGCCAGTGCTGAGGGAGCGCCGCACTGTCGGAGGGTCAGTACTGAGGGAGCGCCGCACTGTCGGAGGGTCAGTACTGAGGGAGCACCGCACTGTCGGAGGGTCAGTACTGAGGGAGCGCTGCACTGTCGGAGGGTCAGTGCTGAGGGAGCGCTGCACTGTCGGAGGTGCCATCTTTCGGATGAGACGTTAAACCGAGGCCCCGTCTGCCCCTCTCAGGTGGGATGTAAAAGATCCCACGGCCACTATATTTTGAATTAGAGCAGGGGGGAGTTCTCCCCGGTGTCCTGGGGCCAATATTTATCCCCCAACCAACATCACAAACAGATGTTCCGGTCATTTATCACATTGCTGTTTGTGGGATCTTGCTGTGCGCAAATTGACTGCTGCGTTTCCTACATTACAACAGTGACCACACTTCAAAAAGTACTTCATTGATTTTGAAGCCCTTCGGGACGTCCTGAGGTGGTGAAAGGCGCGATAGATGTGGGAGTTATTATTTTTTATTTCTTTTATCTGGCCAGGAAGTGCTCGACACTCACTGGAACCCTGTATATTTATTTCCCGTTTGCTCTAGACTCTCGCCGGGTGGTGAGTGGGGAATCACCGCTGAGCCCAGTCTAGTCTTCACCCAAACACGGTTCCCAGCTGGACCGACTGGACGGTCATCAGGAGCAGGAACCCTGGCTGATATTTTTCCCGCTCCAGAACCTCTGGGTGCTCTGGCCAACTGGGGCGGCTATTTCTGTCCTGGGTGAGATCAGCGAACTTAGCACAGCCCAGGGATATAACCTGGGCCTCTCCTGCTCTGTGTAGTTGAACATATATCCCTTGCTCTATCGAGGGTGCAGGAGGTAGAGTCCATGAGACCCTCCCCCTCTCCAGCGACAGATGTGTTAGGTGCGTGCAAACAGGAAGCAAATGAAACTCGTGAGCAAGAAATCAGTCCAAAACATTTAATTAGGAATTCACAATCGTACTTGAGCATTTATTACAGAGACTGTGTTCGTTTCCCAGCTGTTGGAATCAGCGCCCCCACAACGTTCCCCCACCCCAGATTTTTTGCGCTCCCCGTCACACCTGACCCTTCTCACGCCCCCTCTCCCGAGGGCACTGAATCTCGCTTGGGGTACGGGCTCCGCTGGCGCTGGGTCTCAGGCCCAAGGGGGCCGTGCGTGAGCCCGCACACCGAGTGTCAGCGGGACGGTCGACAGTGGTGGGGGTCGGGCCGTCGCGTTCCCGAGCCAGCTGCTGCACGCAGGCTTGCGATCAGGCGTCACGGTAAAGCGATCAGGAGCGGGGGGTGCCCTGGCAGATTCCCCCACCCCCAAAACTGTGGCGCTGAGGTCAATTTTCGAACCCCCACCAGCTGAGGTCAGCAAACAACACAGAGCAGGGGGAGAGTCTTAGACCCGTCCTGCTCTGTGTGCGGCTCAGTCCCAGGGCATTTACTCAGTGAGAAGCCTGGGGGAAATGTTCTGAATTTGATGAGTTTTTATTCTGCACAGTTCAGCACTTACACCGGCGAAAGCTGCTTTACCAATTACACCGGGCAAGACTTGGAGACGACACACAATGAGGCTGACAGAACTGAAGGCACGCTTACTAATTAATATATATATCATAAATAAATCCACATGCAAGATGTCCGTCACCACATTGAAACTAAACGGAAATAAATGAGTTTTGAATCTCATCACACAATATAGATATTGTTGAATAACGAGAGGAGAGCTGAGTGGCTGTTGCAGGAGTCGATCTTCAGTAATAAAGTTCCTTGTCCCACCAACCTACAGGAGAGAGAGGAAGAACGAATTACAAAGAGACACGTGGTAAGACTCCCATGATGGGACAGTGTAGAGGGAGCTTTACTCTGTATCTAACCCTGTACCTGCCCTGGGAGTGTTTGATGGGACAGTGTAGAGGGAGCTTTACTCTGTATCTAACCCTGTACCTGCCCTGGGAGTGTTTGATGGGACAGTGTAGAGGGAGCTTTACTCTGTATCTAACCCTGTACCTGCCCTGGGAGTGTTTGACGGGACAGTGTAGAGGGAGCTTTACTCTGTATCTAACCCTGTACCTGCCCTGGGAGTGTTTGATGGGACAGTGTAGAGGGAGCTTTACTCTGTATCTAACCCTGTACCTGCCCTGGGAGTGTTTGATGGGACAGTGTAGAGGGAGCTTTACTCTGTATCTAACCCTGTACCTGCCCTGGGAGTGTTTGACGGGACAGTGTAGAGGGAGCTTTACTCTGTATCTAACCCTGTACCTGCCCTGGGAGTGTTTGATGGGACAGTGTAGAGGGAGCTTTACTCTGTATCTAACCCTGTACCTGCCCTGGGAGTGTTTGATGGGACAGTGTATAGGGAGCCTTACTCTGTATCTAACCCTGTACCTGCCCTGGGAGTGTTTGATGGGACAGTGTAGAGGGAGCTTTACTAACACGGGGTGCCTGTAATGAGAGTATTTGCTGACACTAGATGCCTGTAATGGGACTGTTTGCTGACGGGGGGTGCCTGTAATGGGAGTATTTGCTCATTCCCATCCCTAGTATTCTTGATGCCTCAGGCTCTTTATGGAGAGATGCCTTTAGCCGTTTCTTTAACACTCACTTCCGGGATGTCGGCGCACTCCCAGCTTCCGTATCTCATCGTAGACGAAAATCAAGATGCCAAACGGAATTGGCACAAACCACCACTGGCCCCTGTCAAAGAAAGGAGTACAGGTCATTGTACCGTTCACATCTCCCTCACTGCGGCCCCTGTCACGGGCAGTTCCACCTCCCAGATCGCGCCCACCCTGGACACTAAACTCTTACCTTCGGCTGACATCGCATTGCAATATCGAGGGCGGCCTACCCTCTGGGGTGGAGCACGAAACCCCGGCCCTGTTCGCCCCCTTTCCAGTCACTCGCGGATTTTCAGGGAGCCCATGGCACTGTTTTAAGAGTTCTTCCTGGTGTCCTGGGCCCAACATTCCTTCCACAACCAACACCAAAAAAAAAACAGACCAGCTGGCCGCTCGTGGCTGATTGTGGAATTTTGCTGTGCACAAAATGTCCGCTGTATTTGCCTGTGTCACGACTGTCGCTGAATTTCGAAGTAGTTAATTGTTTCTGAAGTGCTTGAAGATATTTGAGACCATTGAGAAGGCGTGTTATAACAACTTGCATTTATATAACGCCTTTAACGTAGTAAAACGTCCCAAGGCGCTTCACAGGAGCGATTATCAAACAAAATTTGACACGAGCCACATAAGGAGATATTAGGACAGGTGACCAAAAGCTTGGTCAAAGAGGTCGGTTTAAAGGAGCATCTTGAAGGTGGAGAGAGATGCGGAGAGGTTTAGGGAGGGAATTCCAGAGCTTAGGGCCCAGGCAGCTGAAGGCACGGCCGCCAATGGTGGAGCGATGGAAATCGGGGGATGGACAAGAGGCCAGAATTGGAGGAGCGCAGAGATCTCGGAGGGTTGTAGGGGCTGGAGGAGGTTACAGAGATAGGGAGGGGGGCGAGGGCCATGGAGGGATTTGAACACAAGGATGAGAATTTTAAAATCGAGGTGTTCCCGGACCGGGAGCCAGTGTAGGTCAGCGAGCACAGGGGGTGATGGGTGAACGGGACCTGGTGCGAGTTAGGATACGGGGGCAGCAGAGTTTTGGATGAGCTGGAGTTTACGGAGGGTGGAAGATGGGAGGCCCGGCCAGGAGAGCATTGGAATAGTCGAGTCTGGGGGGTGACAATAGGCACGGACGGGGGCTCCAGAGGCACAAAGCCGACTTTCCACTCTTGTTGGTTGTACTTACCGAATAGGCATGAAATTAAAGATATTGGGCATCCCAGGGCAGTAGCACAGGAAGTTGCCGAGCAACACTTGGAAGATGATGGCGGAAAGCAAGACCCTGTTCCTGAAAACGAAATTCAAAAACAAAATGAATTGCTGGTCAAACGTTCAGCCGGGAGACTGCGCCCTCGGGCGGGGGAGAGGGGACCAAAGTTGGACCGTGTTTCCGTCTCCTCACCTGAAGACCCCCTGCTGAAACATGGAGAGGCGTCTGGTCTTTCTGATGAGGCAGTCGGAGATCTGGCACATTTCGATGCTGATGAAGAAAACGGTGTAGCAAGTGTACTGCTGGTACCTGCGCTGCCAGTAGGTCTGAGAAAACACAAGGCGAAGCAGTTAAAGAGAGGTGATACAGACCTGACCTCTCACTTCAGAGACAGGCGCTCACCTCCAGCCCCGACTGATAGCATCAGTTTCTCTGGCTGTTCTCTACGTGGAATGGCTTTGGAACATAGGAGCAGGGGGAGGCCATTCAGCCCCTCGAACCTGCTCCGCCATTCACTCAGATCATGGCTGATCTGTACCTCAACTCCATCGACCCGCCTTTATACCCTTACCCAACAAAAATCTATCGAGCTCAGTCTTGAAGGCTCCAATTGACCCCCGGCCTCAACAGCTTTTTGGGGGAAGAGAGTTCCAGATTCCCACTCCCCTTTGTGTGAGGAAGTGCTTCCCGACATCACCCCTGAACGGCCTGGCTCTAATTTTAAGGTTATGCCCCCTTGTTCTGGACTCCCCCCACCAGAGGAAATAGTTTCTCCCTATCTCCCCTATCGAATCCCTCGATTAGACACTTTGGGACTGTTTGAAACCAGCTCCCAGCGCAAAGCTACTACTGAATTGGAAATTTCCCTGCACTGAGTTAGCCAGCACTCGATTTTACGCGGTGTTAGGTCTGGCTTCTTTTAGTAATTTATGTACTTGGACCCCTAAATCTCTCTGCTCCTCCACAGTTCCGAGCTTCTCACCATTTAGAAAATACTCTGATTTGTCTTTCTTCGGTCCAAAGTGGATGACCTCACACTTTCCCCACATTAAACTCCATCTGCCCCAGTTTTGCCCACTCACTTAATCTCTCAATGTCTCTTTCCAACTTTCTGCTCCCGTCTACACTATTTACTGTCCCATCTAACTTAGTGTAATCAGGAAACTTAGATACAAGGCTCTCCATTCCTTCATCCAAGTCATTTATAAATACAGTGAAAAGCTGAGGCCCCAGTACAGATCCCCGGGGGACACCGCTAGTCACATCCTGCCAATTTGAGTACATACCCATTATCCCTACTCTCTGTCTCCTACCAACTAACCAATTCCCGATCCAAGCCAATGGCTTGCCTCTAATTCCATGCGCTCTCAGTTTTGTTAACAGCTGGTCGCCCCGTGAGACTCAGCAATTTAAGGAACGAATTTGATGAGTGCTGTCTTTGTTCCCCTCCCGACTCCGGTTCCCAACACGTCTCCTGTTCGCTGATTCCCAAGATCCACAAGAGACCCACTTGACGTACCCACTCTTGTCCATAACTGTCTTCCAGGGAGTTCAGGTTCACATCTTCCCACTGGGCTCTCAGCCCGATGCACAGGAGTGGATACCACCCCTCCTGGGTCATAGCTGTGAAATAGTCGGTGAATCCAGCAAAGGACTGAATGACCCCTGTTACAGAAAAGCAAGGGACAACCTGAGAAACGGTTACATCACCCGCAACGGTCCTTGCGCGAATTATTCCCCCCTCTCTCCCCACTGATTGGTGAACGTGCAAACCAATGCTGGTGCCAGCCATGACTCAGTGAGTCTCTCTCTCTCGCCTCTGAGTCAGAAGGTCGTGGGTTCGAGCCCCCACTCCAGAGACTTGACGCCCATAATCCAGGTCAACAGGCCTCAATGCCAGTACTGAGGGAGCACCGCACTGTCGGAGGGTCAGTACTGAGGGAGCGCCGCACTGTCTGAGGGTCAGTACTGAGGGAGCGCCGCACTGTCGGAGGGTCAGTACTGAGGGAGCGCCGCACTGTCGGAGGGTCAGTACTGAGGGAGCGCCGCGCTGTCGGAGGGTCAGTACTGAGGGAGCGCCGCACTGTCGGAGGGTCAGTACTGAGGGAGCGCCGCGCTGTCGGAGGGTCAGTACTGAGGGAGCGCCGCACTGTCGGAGGGTCAGTACTGAGGGAGTGCTGCACTGTCGGAGGGTCAGTACTGAGGGAGTGCTGCATTGTCAGAGGTGCCGTCTTTCAGATGAGACTTTAAACTGATGGTCTGCCCTCTCAGGTGGATGTAGAAGATCCCATGGCCGCTATCTTGAAGAAGAGCAGGGGGGAGTTCTCCCCGGTGTCTTGGGGCCGATATTTATCCCTCAACCAACATCACTAAAAAACAGATGATCTGGTCATTCATCACATTGCTATTTGTGGGATCTTGCTGTGCACAAATTGACTGCTGCATTTCCCACATTACAACAGTGACCACACTTCAAAAATAAAAATTAATTGGCTGTAAAGCGCTTTGGGACGTCCTGAGGTGGTGAGAGGCGCTGGAGAAATGCTTTTTCTTTTATAAGACGTGAAAGAAGAAGGAACAATATAAATAATGTGACTGGGACGCTGCTGTTCTCAGGGAGAGTACCTACCAATCTGGAAGTACGAATAGACAGCGAGCTGTTCGTTCACCAGCCGATCTTGGCGAGGATTTCGAGGCTTGAGGTTCATAATGTCACTCTCAGCTTTCTCGTAGGCGAGAGACACCGAGGGGAACTGTTTTATATTAAAAAAAGGTTCAATTAGTGAGGACGGAACATTCACAGGCACAGGAACGTAGGAATCACTAAATGAAAAAAGATAGAAATCAATCTAATTGATCTACTATCCTGGCCTTTATAGCTGGAGGACTGGAGTACAAGGGGGCAGAAGTTATGCTGCAGCTTTACAAAACCCTGGGTAGACCGCACCTGGAGTACTGTGAGCAGTTCTGGGCACCGCACCTTCGGAAGGATATATTGGCCTTGGAGGGAGTGCAGCGTAGGTTTACTGGAATGATACCCGGACTTCAAGGGTTAAGTTACGAGGAGAGATTACACAAACTAGGATTGTATTCCCTGGAATTTGGAAGATTAAGGGGTGATTTGATCAAAGTTTATAAGATATTAAGGGGAACAGATAGGGTGGATAGAGAGAAACTATTTCCGCTGGTTGGGGATTTTAGGAGTAGGGGGCACAGTCTAAAAATTAGAGCCAGACCTTTCAGGAGCGAGATTAGAAAACATTTCTACACACAAAGGGTGGTAGAAGTTTGGAATTCTCTTCCGCAAACGGCAATTGATACTAGCTCAATTGCTAAATTTAAATGTGAGACAGATAGCTTTTTGGCAACCAAAGCTATTAAGGGATATGGGCCAAAGGCAGGTATATGGAGTTAGATCACAGATCAGCCATGATCTTATCAAAGGGGCTGAATGGCCTACTCCTGTTCCTATGTTCCTATGATAGTCCCACACTTGGAATACTGTGTACACCTCTGGTCTCCATATACCTTGGTTAGACCACACTTGGAGCACTGTGCACAGTTCTGGTCTCCATATACCTTGGGTAGACCACACTTGGAGCACTGTGTACAGTTCTGGTCTCCATATACCTTGGTTAGACCACACTTGGAGCACTGTGCACAGTTCTGGTCTCCATATACCTTGGGTAGACCACACTTGGAGCACTGTGTACAGTTCTGGTCTCCATATACCTTGGTTAGACCACACTTGGAGCACTGTACACAGTTCTGGACTCCATATTATAAAAAGGACAAAGAGGCACTGGAGAAGGTGCAAAAAAGATTTACAAGGATGATATCAGAACTGAGAGGTTAAATATAAAGGACAGTTGGTACAGGTGATACTGGTAAGGGAGAGTTGGTACAGGGTTATATTGGTAAGGGAGAGGTGATACAGGGTTATATTGGTAAGGGAGAGGTGATACAGGGTTATATTGGTAAGGGAGAGTTGGTACAGGGTTATATTGGTAAGGGAGATTTGGTACAGGGTTATATTGGTAGGGGAGAGTTGGTACAGGGTGATATTGGTAAGGGAGAGTTGGTACAGGGTGATATTGGTAAGGGAGAGGTGATACAGGGTTATATTGGTAAGGGAGAGTTGGTACAGGGTTATATTGGTAAGGGAGAGTTGGTACAGGGTTATATTGGTAAGGGAGATTTGGTACAGGGTTATATTGGTAGGGGAGAGTTGGTACAGGGTGATATTGGTAAGGGAGAGTTGGTACAGGGTGATATTGGTAAGGGAGAATTGGTACAGGGTTATATTGGTAAGGGAGAGTTGGTACAGGTTTATATTGGTAAGGGAGAGTTGGTACAGGGTGATATTGGTAAGGGAGAGTTGGTACAGGTTTAGATTGGTAAGGGAGAGTTGGTACAGGGTTATATTGGTAAGGGAGAGTTGGTACAGGGTGGTACTGGTAATGATAGGTTGGTACAGATTTATATTGGTAAGGGAGAGTTGGTACAGGGATATATTGGTAAGGGAGAGTTGGTACAGGTTTAGATTGGTAAGGGAGAGTTGGTACAGGGTTATATTGGTAAGGGAGAGTTGGTACAGGGTGGTACTGGTAATGAGAGGTTGGTACAGATTTATATTGGTAAGGGAGAGTTGGTACAGGGATATATTGGTAAGGGAGAGTTGGTACAGGTTTAGATTGGTAAGGGAGAGTTGGTACAGGGTGGTACTGGTAATGAGAGGTTGGTACAGATTTATATTGGTAAGGGAGAGTTGGTACAGGGATATATTGGTAAGGGAGAGTTGGTACAGGTTTAGATTGGTAAGGGAGAGTTGGTACAGGGTGGTACTGGTAATGAGAGGTTGATATTGTTCGGTAAGAGTGGGTGCTGGTTGAATTCGTCAAGTCTTCATCAGAGAAACGTGCCCAGACTTACAATATCAGTAGCAAGCTCGATGAACAGGATGGTAATGCAGCCCAATGGTAATGGCACACTCATGGTGATGTAGATCAGGTAAGGTGCCAGTTCCGGAATGTTCTTCGTCAGTGTGTAGGCAATCGACTTCTTCAAATTGTCAAAAATGAGACGTCCTGAGGAAGTGAGTTGAGGGAAACACAATGACTGGAGTTTGTGGACAAGAAAAGCCATCGCGTTGTCGAGTCAGTGCTCCTCTGACCAATCTCCCTCAGCCCCAGATCCCGGACCCTGCCTGCTCCTCCACAGTGTTAAAATCGCACCCCATCAGACCATCTCCCTGCTCTCATTCTAAACATCTGTCCAAGAGTGATGTGTTGGCAAATGGTGAGACACTGAGTTAGATGCTTTACCTGCCCTGGGAGTGTTTGAAGGGACAGTGCAGAGGGAGCTTTACTCTGTATCTAACCCCCTGTACCTGTCCTGGGAGTGTTTGACGGGACAGTGTAGAGGGAGCTTTACTCTGTATCTAACCCCCTGTACCTGCCCTGGGAGTGTTTGATGGGACAGTGTAGAGGGAGCTTTACTCTGTATCTAACCCCCTGTACCTGTCCTGGGAGTGTTTGATGGGACAGTGTAGAGGGAGCTTTACTCTGTATCTAACCCCCTGTACCTGCCCTGGGAGTGTTTGATGGGACAGTGTAGAGGGAGCTTTACTCTGTATCTAACCCCCTGTACCTGTCCTGGGAGTGTTTGATGGGACAGTGTAGAGGGAGCTTTACTCTGTATCTAACCCTGTACCTGCCCTGGGAGTGTTTGATGGGACAGTGTAGAGGGAGCTTTACTCTGTATCTAATCCTGTTCCTGCCCTGGGAGTGTTTGACGGGACAGTGTAGAGGGAGCTTTACTCTGTATCTAACCCTGTACCTGCCCTGGGAGTGTTTGATGGGACAGTGTAGAGGGAGCTTTACTCTGTATCTAACCCTGTACCTGCCCTGGGAGTGTTTGATGGGACAGTGTAGAGGGAGCTTTACTCTGTATAACTCCCCCTTACCTTGCTCCACACCGGTTACAATGGAGGCAAAATTATCATCCAGGAGAATCATGTCTGCCGCGTTCTTGGCCGCGTCCGATCCGGCAATCCCCATGGCAATGCCAATATCTGCTTTCTTCAAAGCCGGCGAGTCATTGACACCGTCCCCGGTGACAGCAACGATGAACCCCTGGGAAAGAGATGGGCCGAGTGGCGTTAACAGGTGTCTGGATGCTGGTACAGTGCATTTCTCCACAAATTGCATTTATATAGCGCCTTTAACGTAGTAAAACGTCCCCGAGACGCTTCACAGGAGCGTAAATCAGACAAAATCTGACACCGAGCCACATAAGGAGATATTAGGACAGGTGACCAAAAGCTCGGTCAAAGAGGGAGGTTTTAAGGAGCGTCTTAAAGGAGGAGAGAGAGAGGCGGAGAGGTTTAGGGAGGGAATTCCAGAGCTCAGGGCCCAGGCAGCTGAAGGCACGGCCGCCAATGGTGGAGCGATGGGAATCGGGGGATGGGCAAGAGGCCAGAATTGGAGGAGAGCAGAGATCTCGGAGGGTCGTAGGAGCTGGAGGAGGTGACGGAGATAGGGAGGGGCGAGGGCCATGGAGGGATTTGTAAACATAGGATGAGAATTTTAAATTCGAGCTGTTGTCGGACCGGGAGCTGATGTAGGTCAGCGAGCACACGAGGGTGATGGGTGAACGGACCTGGGAAAGGTTGATGAACCATCCCTGCCCCTGTGCTGAAATAGCCCACCTCACCTGCGCTGGGAGGGAGAGGGACTACAATTGGTGCTCAGTGCCCCTGGTTTGAGGAGGGGGAGGGTGGGGTCGAGAGGGGGGTTGAAATCGACCTGGGGCTCCCGCACCTGATCACAACCCGGCCCCCCCGTGACTGGATCAGTCGCAGTTGCGATGCCTCCCATGGTTCAATATCCCACTGGGCCCGCCGGTGAGGAACCGGCGGGGGTCAACAGGAGAGGAGAGGTGAAAGTTGAGAGGGTTGGTGAGGCAGGGTGTGTGGATTGCCCAGTCGCGACGGCCCCCTCGAAACGATGGAGCGAATGGAAAGCCCCACTCACCAGCTTCTGGCAGCTCTCCACAATGATAAGCTTCTGCTGGGGCGAAGTTCGAGCAAACACGATCTCGGGGTGGGTGCGGAGAATGTCAACCAGCTCGTCAGGGGTCAT
>NC_090366.1:14680366-14705366 GCF_035084215.1 Heptranchias perlo | reverse complement strand
TATTCTATATATAAACCCCCCCGAACCCCTCGATTAGATTCCGGCCTGTAACTCACTCCCGGGTATCTGTTATTCTATATATAAACCCCCCCGAACCCCTCGATTAGATTCCAGCCTGTAACTCACTCCCGGTTATCTGTTATTCTATATATAAACCCCCCGAACCCCTCAATTAGATTCCAGCCTGTAACTCACTCCCGGGTATCTGTTATTCTATATATAAACCCCCGCGAACCCCTCGATTAGATTCCAGCCTGTAACTCACTCCCGGGTATCTGTTATTCTATATATAAACCCCCCGAACCCCTCGATTAAATTCCAGTCTGTAACTCACTCCCGGGTATCTGTTATTCTATATATAAACCCCCCCGAACCCCTCGATTAAATTCCAGTCTGTAACTCACTCCCGGGTATCTGTTATTCTATATATAAACCCCCTGAACCCCTCGATTAGATTCCAGCCTGTAACTCACTCCCGGGTATCTGTTATTCTATATATAAACCCCCCGAACCCCTCGATTAGATTCCAGCCTGTAACTCACTCCCGGGTATCTGTTATTCTATATATAAACCCCCCCGAACCCCTCGATTAGATTCCAGCCTGTAACTCACTCCCGGGTATCTGTTATTCTATATATAAACCCCCCCGAACCCCTCGATTAGATTCCAGTCTGTAATTCACTCCCGGGTATCTGTTATTCTATATATAAACCCCCCCGAACCCCTCGATTAGATTCCAGTCTGTAATTCACTCCCGGGTATCTGTTATTCTATATATAAACCCCCCGAACCCCTCGATTAGATTCCAGCCTGTAACTCACTCCCGGGTATCTGTTATTCTATATATAACCCCCCCGAACCCCTCGATTAGATTCCAGTCTGTAACTCACTCCCAGGTATCTGTTATTCTATATATAAACCCCCCGAACCCCTCGATTAGATTCCAGTCTGTAACTCACTCCCGGGTATCTGTTATTCTATATATAACCCCCCCGAACCCCTCAATTAGATTCCAGTCTGTAACTCACTCCCGGGTATCTGTTATTCTATATATAAACCCCCCCGAACCCCTCGATTTGTTGATCCCTCAGGCCCCACCTACCCTGATTCCTGCGGTTCTGCATTTAACGACAGCGTCTGGTACGGTGGCCCTGGGGGGGTCGATCATCGAGATCAGGCCATCGAAACACAGCCCAGTGGTGGGGAAATTCATCTCATCTGTGTCAAAATTGTATCCTCGGGGAAATTCCTTCTCCGTCATGTGTATGTGGCAGAATCCTGGGCAGAGGAGGGAGAAGTTATATTAAACTGAATAGAACCTTGGTTAGACCACACTTGGAGCACTGTGCACAGTTCTGGTCTCCATATACCTTGGTTAGACCACACTTGGAGCACCGTGTACAGTTCTGGTCTCCATCTACCTTGATTGGACCACACTTGGAGCACTGTGCACAGTTCTGGTCTCCATATACCTTGGTTAGACCACACTTGGAGCACTGTGCACAGTTCTGGTCTCCATATACCTTGGTTAGACCACACTTGGAGCACTGTGTACAGTTCTGGTCTCCATATACCTTGGTTAGACCACACTTGGAGCACTGTTCTGGTCTCCATATTACAAAAAGTATATAGAGGCACTGGAGACTTAGTCAGAAGATACCAGAACTGAGAGGTTATAACTATCAGGAAAGACTGAACAGGCTGGGGCTCTTTTCTCTAGAAAAGAGAAGGCTGAGGGGTGACCTGATAGAGGTCTTTAAAATTATGAAGGGGTTCGATAGGGTAGATGTAGAGAAAATGTTTCCACTTGTGGGGGAGACCAGAACTAGGGGGCCATAAATATAAGATAGTCACTAATAAATCCAATCGGGAATTCAGGAGAAACTTCTTTACCCAGAGAGTGGTGAGAATGTGGAACTCGCTCCCACAAGGAGTAGTTGAGGTGAATAGTGTAGATGGATTTAAGGGGAAGCTGGATAAACACATGAGGGAGAAAGGAATAGAAGGATATGGTGATAGGGTGAGATGACGTAGGGAGGGAGGAGGCTCGTGTGGAGCCTAAACACCGGGATAGACCAGTTGGGCCGAATGGCCTGTTTCTGTGCTGTAAATTCTGGTGAGGAAGTTTAATCGTCGGCAGAGAGAGTCTTTAGCTGACGAGCAGCAGACCACAAAGCTGCGTTTGTTCACTCCAGCCTTGAAGGATGGCCAGCTGCCTGGGAAAGTTTCAACAGGGGAACCTGCCTTAAAATAAAGAACTCATTAAAAAAAGTTATTTTTTGGTGAGTTGACTGAGGTAACGCTGTTCAACGTGCAAGATCTCAGGTCGCAGGGTTGGGAAAGAGGCATAAAAGGGTCAGTGTTAGGAGAGAGACTTTGGAATTTGAAGGTTTGTCCAAGCAATTACACTGAGCGCAGGGATTGGAGTGGATTTTGAATTTCCCCGCAAAGGATTTGCCATCAGTGCTGTAATAATTATCACTGGACACGACAAACACCAGCAAGAAATGCTGTTACTTTGAGGAGTATCTTATAAGTTAGAACGACACACTCTCTAACAATGGTGTCCACTATTCCAATGCTCTCCTGGCCGGCCTCCCACCCTCCGTAAACTCCAGCTCATCCAAAACTCTGCCGCCCCGTATCCTAACTCGCACCGAGTCCCGTTCACCCATCACCCCCTGTGCTCGCTGACCTACACTGGCTCCCGATCCGGGAACGCCTCGATTTTAAAGTTCTCATCCTCGTGTTCAAATCCCTCCCTATCTCTGTGACCTCCTCCAGCCCCTACGACCCTCCGAGATCTCTGCGCTCCTCCAATTCTGGCCTCTTGTCCATCCCCCGATTCCCATCGCTCCACCATTGGCGGCCGTGCCTTCAGCTGCCTGGGCCCTGAGCTCTGGAATTCCCTCCCTAAACCTCTCCCCCTCTCTCTCTCTCCTCCTTTAAGACGCTCCTTAAAACCTACCTCTTTGACCGAGCTTTTGGTCACCTGTCCTAATATCTCCTGATGTGGCTCGGTGTTAAATTCTGTCTGATTTACGCTCCTGTGAAGCTCCTTGGGATGTTTTACTACGTTAAAGGCGCTATATAAATGCAAGTTGTTGTTGTTACCCAACACTCTCTCTCCCAGGCTGCCGAGATCAATGTACGCCGTCTGAAACGCCTCCTTCCACTGCTCGTCCAAAGGCAGCTCTTGACCCTTGATCATGATGGTGGAACATTTTTCAAGGATACGCTCTGGTGCTCCCTTCATCACCAACAGGTAGCGGAGGTCCAGGGGATCTTCCATCTCATGGATCGACAGCTGCCGGAATTACACACAATTACACAGAATCGACAGCACAGAAACAGGCCATTCGGCCCAACTGGTCTATCCCGGTGTTTCCATAACTGACCCAGACTCTGACCTGGACTGACCCAGACTCTGACCCAGACTCTGACCTGTACTGACCCAGACTCTGACCCAGACTCTGACCTGTACTGACCCAGACTCTGACCCAGACTCTGACCTGTACTGACCCAGACTCTGACCCAGACTCTGACCTGTACTGACCCAGACTCTGACCCAGACTCTGACCTGTACTGACCCAGACTCTGACCCAGACTCTGACCTGTACTGACCCAGACTCTGACCAGACTCTGACCTGTACTGACCCAGACTGTGTCATGTACTGACCCAGACTCTGACCTGTACTGACCCAGACTCTGACCAGACTCTGACCTGTACTGACCCAGACTCTGACCCAGACTCTGACCTGTACTGACCCAGACTCTGACCCAGACTCTGACCTGTACTGACCCAGACTGTGTCATGTACTGACCCAGACTCTGACCTGTACTGACCCAGACTCTGACCAGACTCTGACCTGTACTGACCCAGACTCTGACCCAGACTCTGACCTGTACTGACCCAGACTCTGACCCAGACTCTGACCTGTACTGACCCAGACTGTGTCATGTACTGACCCAGACTCTGACCCAGACTCTGACCTGTACTGACCCAGACTCTGACCAAACTCTGACCTGTACTGACCCAGACTCTGACCCAGACTCTGACCTGTACTGACCCAGACTCTGACCCAGACTCTGACCTGTACTGACCCAGACTCTGACCCAGACTCTGACCCAGAGTCCCTGTCTTGGCCCTGAGGGGAACGACCCCAATGTTTGCCGCCCTGTGTTTACCTCGCACCCCTGCGCCCCTCACCTGGAACTTGTTTGTGGAGTTGAAGGGAATCTCGCAGACCTTTCTGAAGCGGTTTCGATAATCACACACGTTTCCGATGGTGAGTTCGGTGAATTTCAGCAGGGCCGTTTCCGAGGCGTCGCCGATGACTTCCCTCTAAGTGGCAAAGAGTCGGGGGAGATAGGGAAATAAATCATTTCACGCCCAAGCATGACTGACATAAAATTCCACTTTATATTAAATTCTGTCGTTAAATCTTCAAATTAAAGACTGTGAGACAGCAAACAGTACAACATCTGTCCGAGAGATATCCCCGAAGCTCCACAGACTCACGTATATTGAGATTCACTTTATCGCTGTAAATGGCGGACTCGATATCGTTGTTCCTGTTACTATCCTGAAAATATTGATGTTTTTCTGCACAACTGGAGACCATAAGATGTAAGCAAGAAAGGACATGAATTTATACAGCACAGAGCGGGAGATCACCGCCCGGTGTGGGACCGAGAGACACGGAGCGGGAGATCACCGCCCGGTGTGGGGCCGAGAGACACGGAGCGGGAGATCACCGCCCGGTGTGGGACCGGGAGACACGGAGCGGGAGATCACCGCCCGGTGTGGGGCCGAGAGACACGGAGCGGGAGATCACCGCCCGGTGTGGGACCGGGAGACACGGAGCGGGAGATCACCGCCCGGTGTGGGACCGGGAGACACGGAGCGGGAGATCACCGCCCGGTGTGGGACCGAGAGACACGGAGCGGGAGATCACCGCCCGGTGTGGGACCGAGAGACACGGAGCGGGAGATCACCGCCCGGTGTGGGACCGGGAGACACGGAGCGGGAGATCACCGCCCGGTGTGGGACCGAGAGACACGGAGCGGGAGATCACCGCCCGGTGTGGGACCGAGAGACACGGAGCGGGAGATCACCGCCCGGTGTGGGACCGAGAGACACGGAGCGGGAGATCACCGCCCGGTGTGGGACTGAGAGACACGGAGCGGGGAATTGTCCAGCCCACTCGCCCCTTACCTTTGGGATAGGAATCCCATCCTGATTGGGTTTGAAGATGGCCCGGTTACACAGAGTGGCAACTCTGGACAGAGCTCTCCATGTTTCTGAGGTCTGGTCAAAACTGTGGCCTGAAAAAAAAGCAAGAGTCCAAATTTAGCCCCATGGTCAGTCTGTGACAGTAAAAGGAGAGAGAACCTGCATTTCTCCAGCGTCTTTCACCACCTCAGGACGTCCCAAAGCGCTTTACACCCAATGAAGTACATTTTTGAAGTGCGGTCACTGTTGTAATGTAGGAAACGCGGCAGCCAATTTGTGCACAGCAAGATCCCACAAACAGCAATGTGATAAATGACCAGATCATGTTTTTTTAGTGATGTAGGTCGAGGGATAAATATTGGCCCCAGGACACCGGGGAGAACTCCCCCCTGCTCTTCTTCAAAATAGTGGCCGTGGGATCTTTTACATCCACCTGAGAGGGGCAGACGGGGCCTCGGTTTAACGTCTCATCCGAAAGACGGCACCTCCGACAGTGCGGCGCTCCCTCAGTACTGACCCTCCGACAGTGCAGCGCTCCCTCAGTACTGACCCTCCGACAGTGCGGCGCTCCCTCAGTACTGACCCTCCGACAGTGCGGCGCTCCCTCAGTACTGACCCTCCGACAGTGCGGCGCTCCCTCAGTACTGACCCTCCGACAGGGCGGCGCTCCCTCAGTACTGACCCTCCGACAGTGCGGCGCTCCCTCAGTACTGACCCTCCGACAGCGCGGCGCTCCCTCAGTACTGACCCTCCGACAGTGCAGCGCTCCCTCAGTACTGACCCTCCGACAGTGCGGCGCTCCCTCAGTACTGGGCACTGGGGGAGTGTCGCCCTGAGATTTTGGGGCTCAAGTCTCTGGAGTGGGGGCTCGAACCCACGACCTTCTGACTCAGAGGCGAGAGAGAGAGACCCACTGAGTCCCGGCCCCTTATAAACAGAGGGTCTCACCATCAGGGACCCCTTTATAAAGAGACGATTTGCTGCCCTTCAGCGAACGACAAACTCTCTGAATGTTTCTAAAAGTGCAAGCGTTCAGCCCTGTTACCTGATTGGTCCTCGGTGGTGTCGGCTGAGTGGATGAAATTGTCGAACCAGAGATGAGAGACTGTCATGCGATTCTGGGTCAGGGTTCCAGTCTTGTCAGAACAGATGACTGAGGTCGAGCCCAGGGTCTCCACTGCCTCCAGATTCTTCACCACACAGTTCTTGCGAGCGAGGCGTTTCGCGGTGAGGGAGAGGCAGACCTGTGTGGGAGATCAGTCCGTCACTACTCCGTCAAATACTCCCCGGGGCAGGTACAGGGTTAGATACAGAGTAAAGCTCCCTCTACACTGTCCCATCAAACACTCCCAGGGCAGGTACAGGGTTCGATACAGAGTAAAGCTCCCTCTACACTGTCCCATCAAACACTCCCAGGGCAGGTACAGGGTTAGATACAGAGTAAAGCTCCCTCTACACTGTCCCATCAAACACTCCCCGGGGCAGGTACAGGGTTAGATACAGAGTAAAGCTCCCTCTACACTGTCCCATCAAACACTCCCCGGGGCAGGTACAGGGTCAGATACAGAGTAAAGCTCCCTCTACACTGTCCCGTCAAACACTCCCAGGGCAGGTACAGGGTTAGATACAGAGTAAAGCTCCCTCGACACAGTCCCATCAAACACTCCCAGGGCAGGTACAGGGTTAGATACAGAGTAAAGCTCCCTCTACACTGTCCCATCAAACACTCCCAGGGCAGGTACAGGGTTAGATACAGAGTAAAGCTCCCTCTACACTGTCCCATCAAACACTCCCAGGGCAGGTACAGGGTTAGATACAGAGTAAAGCTCCCTCGACACAGTCCCATCAAACACTCCCAGGGCAGGTACAGGGTTAGATACAGAGTAAAGCTCCCTCTACACTGTCCCATCAAACACTCCCAGGGCAGGTACAGGGTTAGATACAGAGTAAAGCTCCCTCTACACTGTCCCATCAAACACTCCCAGGGCAGGTACAGGGTTAGATACAGAGTAAAGCTCCCTCTACACTGTCCCATCAAACACTCCCAGGGCAGGTACAGGGTTAGATACAGAGTAAAGCTCCCTCTACACTGTCCCATCAAACACTCCCCGGGGCAGGTACAGGGTCAGATACAGAGTAAAGCTCCCTCTACACTGTCCCATCAAACACTCCCAGGGCAGGTACAGGGTTAGATACAGAGTAAAGCTCCCTCTACACTGTCCCATCAAACACTCCCAGGGCAGGTACAGGGTTAGATACAGAGTAAAGCTCCCTCTACACTGTCCCATCAAACACTCCCAGGGCAGGTACAGGGTTAGATACAGAGTAAAGCTCCCTCTACACTGTCCCATCAAACACTCCCAGGGCAGGTACAGGGTTAGATACAGAGTAAAGCTCCCTCTACACTGTCCCATCAAACACTCCCCGGGGCAGGTACAGGGTCAGATACAGAGTAAAGCTCCCTCTACACTGTCCCATCAAACACTCCCAGGGTCAGGTACAGGGTTAGTTACAGAGTAAAGCTCCCTCTACACTGTCCCATCAAACACTCCCAGGGCAGGTACAGGGTTAGATACAGAGTAAAGCTCCCTCTACACTGTCCCATCAAACACTCCCAGGGCAGGTACAGGGTTAGATACAGAGTAAAGCTCCCTCTACACTGTCCCATCAAACACTCCCAGGGCAGGTACAGGGTTAGATACAGAGTAAAGCTCCCTCTACACTGTCCCGTCAAACACTGCAGTGGATAGCAGAGACCAGCACGAGCTCGATGGGTCGAATAGCCTCCCTCATTGCTGTAACCTCTAAGATTCTCCTCTGCTCCAACATCGTGCTTAAGCCACAAACCTGTCGAGTGACCTCGACCACATAGACGTGAGATTACACTCCCTGTGCCCCCTGCCCTGTGCCCCCTGCTCTGTACCACCATCGCCATGCCCCCTGCCCTCTGCCCCCACTCCCTGCCCTGTGCCCCCTGCCCTCTGCCCTCTGTCCCCTGCACTCACCGTGACTGTTGCCAGGAGACCCTCTGGAACGTAGGCCACTACAATGGCCATGAAGAAGATCATGGCCTCCAGGAACTGGTAGCCGATGACCATGGCCACACAGAAGAAGGTGGCCCCAAAGAAGATGGCCAGCCCGGCGATGATGTCGACAAAGTGCTCGATCTCGATGGCGATGGGGGTCTTCTCGTTCCCCACCCCCGAGGCCAGGCTGGCGATTCGCCCGATGATGGTCCGGTCTCCCGTGTTAATGATGATCCCCGTGGCAACGCCTGCGGGTCAGAGAGAGAGGGAGAGGTCAGGGAGAGGTCAGGGAGAGGGTGAGGTCAGGGAGAGGGTGAGGTCAGGGAGAGGGTGAGGTCAGGGAGAAGGAGAGGTCAGGGATAGGTCAGCGAGAGGGTGAGGTCAGGGAGAGGGTGAGGTCAGGGAGAAGGAGAGGTCAGGGAGAAGGAGAGGTCAGGGACAGGTCAGCGAGAGGGTGAGGTCAGGGAGAGGGTGAGGTCAGGGAGAAGGAGAGGTCAGGGATAGGTCAGCGAGAGGGTGAGGTCAGGGAGAGGGTGAGGTCAGCGAGAGGGTGAGGTCAGGGAGAGGGTGAGGTCAGGGAGAAGGAGAGGTCAGGGAGAAGGAGAGGTCAGGGACAGGTCAGCGAGAGGGTGAGGTCAGGGAGAGGTCAGAGAGAGGGAGAGGTCACAGAGAGGTCAGGGAGAGGGAGAGGTCAGGGAGAGGGAGAGGTCAGGGACAGGTCAGCGAGAGGGTGAGGTCAGGGAGAGGGAGAGGTCACAGAGAGGTCAGGGAGAGGGAGAGGTCAGGGAGAGGGAGAGGTCACAGAGAGGTCAGGGAGAGGGAGAGGTCAGGGAGAAGGAGAGGTCAGGGAGAGGGAGAGGTCAGGGGGAGAGAGGTCAGGGGGAGAGAGAGGTCAGGGAGAGGTCGGGGAGGGAGAGGTCAGGGAGAGGGAGAGGTCAGGGAGAGGGAGAGGTCAAGGAGAGGGAGAGGTCAGGGGGAGAGAGAGGTCAGGGAGAGGTCGGGGAGGGAGAGGTCAGGGAGAGGGAGAGGTCAGGGAGAGGGAGAGGTCAGGGGGAGAGAGAGGTCAGGGAGAGTTCAAGGTACGTGCGTTACCTTCCAGGCAGGTTGTTGAGAAGAAGGCGATGTTTTTGGTCTCCAGGGGACTCTCGTGTGTACACTCGGGGCTTTTAGACTGAGGCTCAGACTCTCCCGTCAGGGAGGAGTTGTCGACCTGGAGAGACAGATTGGAAAATGAACACCTTCCAGGGGGTGCAGCCGTCTGACCCCAGACCCCTACACCTGCCCACACCCCCTCGCTGGCTGAGGGAGCAGGAGCGGTCGGCCTGTCAGTGCCCCTCAAAAAACTCCTCCCCCCTCCTGCTAATCTCCAATTCCCCTTCCCCCTCCTACTCTGACCCTCGCCCCCTCAACTGGTGCCCTGCTCCCTGACCCTCACCTGGTGCCCTGCTCCCTGACCCTCACCCCCTCACCAGGTGTCCTGACCCTCGCCCCCTCACCTGGTGCCCTGCTCCCTGACCCTTGCCCCCTCAACTGATGCCCTGCTCCCTGACTCTTGAACCCTCACCTGGTGCCCTGCTCCCTAACCCTCGCCCCCTCAACTGGTGCCCTGTCCCTGACCCTCGCCCCCTCAACTGATGCCCTGCTCCCTGACTCTTGAACCCTCACCTGGTGACCTGCTCCCTGACCCTCGCCCCCTCAACAGGCGCCCTGCTCCCTGACCCTCGCCCCCTCACCTGGTGTCCTGACCCTCGCCCCCTCACCAGGTGTCCTGACCCTTGCCCCCTCACCAGGTGCCCTGCACCCTGACCCTCGCCCCCTCACCTGGTGCCCTGCTCCTTGACCCTCGCCCCCTCACCTGGTGCCCTGCTCCCTGACCCTCGCCCTCTCACCTGGTGCCCTGCTCCCTGACCCTCGCCCCCTCACCTGGTGCCCTGCTCCCTGACCCTCGCCCCCTCACCTGGTGCCCTGCTCTCTGGGACTACACACCTTGCAGCCATTTGAGGTGATAATACGGACATCGGCCGGGACTCGATCTCCGCCTATAATCTCGACCAGATCGCCCACCACCAGGAGGTTTGCGTTCATCTGAAACTTGTCTCCATTCCGGATCACGGTCGCTTGCTAAAAACAAAACCGGCAATGTTAGAATCTGAGCCCCACGGAGCGGGAGATCACCGCCCGGTGTGGGACCGAGAGACACGGAGCGGGAGATCACCGCCCGGTGTGGGACCGAGGGACACGGAGCGGGAGATCACCGCCCGGTGTGGGACCGGGAGACACGGAGCGGGAGATCACCGCCCGGTGTGGGACCGAGGGACACGGAGCGGGAGATCACCGCCCGGTGTGGGACCGGGAGACATGGAGCGGGAGATCACCGCCCGGTGTGGGACCGGGAGACACGGAGCGGGAGATCACCGCCCGGTGTGGGACCGAGAGACACGGAGCGGGAGATCACCGCCCGGTGTGGGACCGAGAGACACGGAGCGGGAGATCACCGCCCGGTGTGGGACCGAGAGACACGGAGCGGGAGATCACCGCCCGGTGTGGGACCGGGAGACACGGAGCGGGAGATCACCGCCCGGTGTGGGACCGAGGGACACGGAGCGGGAGATCACCGCCCGGTGTGGGACCGGGAGACATGGAGCGGGAGATCACCGCCCGGTGTGGGACCGGGAGACACGGAGCGGGAGATCACCGCCCGGTGTGGGACCGAGAGACACGGAGCGGGAGATCACCGCCCGGTGTGGGACCGAGAGACACGGAGCGGGAGATCACCGCCCGGTGTGGGACCGGGAGACACGGAGCGGGAGATCACCGCCCGGTGTGGGACCGAGAGACACGGAGCGGGAGATCACCGCCCGGTGTGGGACCGGGAGACACGGAGCGGGAGATCACCGCCCGGTGTGGGACCGAGAGACACGGAGCGGGAGATCACCGCCCGGTGTGGGACCGAGAGACACGGAGCGGGAGATCACCGCCCGGTGTGGGACCGGGAGACACGGAGCGGGAGATCACCGCCCGGTGTGGGACCGGGAGACACGGAGCGGGAGAGGGCAGGTTCCATTCTGGGCCTGTGTTGTTTGAGCTGGTTGCAGGGCGCGGATTCGGGTTTGCAACTGGTCTTGGTGCCCCTGGGTTAGGGAGGGAGGTGGCAAATCAGCTGCTCCTGGTCACTGTCCAGTGACCTGTGCTGGAAAGCGTGAGATTGGCTGTCCGGGTAGGACAGGGTCAGGTTCGGATGTGATGCACCCCATGGCCAAATATGTTGCTCACTGCCTGGGCTCTCACAGAGAAGAATGGGGCCTTGGGTGAGGTTACGAGGGCCGCCCAGCGCCAGTGGAATCTGTACCCCAGCGAGCGTTAGCGATGGAAGGAAGAGGAGGGGGAGTTTGAGGGGTGGAAATCAGCACGTTTGAGATTAACTCCAGGGAGAGAAGGAACGACTTGCATTTATAGACAGTGTCTTTCACCACCTCAGGACGTCCCAAAACGCGTTACACCCAGTGAGGTACGTTTTGAAGTGCGCTCACTGTTGTAACGTAGGAAACGCGGCAGCCAATTTGCGCACAGCAAGATCCCACAAACAGCAATGTGATAAATGACCAGATCATCTGTCTTTTTTAGTGATGTTGTTTGATGGATGAATATCGGCCCCAGGACACCGGGGAGAACTCCCCCCTGCTCTTCTTCAAAATAGTGGCCGTGGGATCTTTTACATCCACCTGAGAGGGGCAGACGGGGCCTCGGTTTAACGTCTCATCCGAAAGACGGCACCTCCAACAGTGCAGCGCTCCCTCAGTACTGACCCTCCGACAGTGCGGCGCTCCCTCAGTACTGACCCTCCGACAGTGCGGCGCTCCCTCAGTACTGACCCTCCGACAGTGCGGCGCTCCCTCAGTACTGACCCTCCGACAGTGCGGCACTCCCTCAGTACTGACCCTCCGACAGTGCGGCGCTCCCTCAGTACTGACCCTCCGACAGTGCGGTGCTCCCTCAGTACTGGGCACTGGGGAATGTCAGCCTGGATTATGGGGCTCGAGACTCTGGAGTGGGGGCTCGAACCCACGACCTTCTGACTCCGAGGCGAGAGGGAGAGAGAGAGAGAGGGGGAGTGAGAGAGGGAGAGAGAGAGAGAGGGGGAGAGAGAGAGGGAGAGACTCACTGAACCACGGCCGACACCAGCGGCCAGAGTCTCTACGTTTGGTCTTGAGTTTTACCTGAGGCACCAGGTTCTTGAAGCTGGCGATGATGTTCGTGCTCTTAAACTCCTGGTAGTAACCAAAACAGCCGGTCACCACCACCACGGCAATCAGGGTTACAGCGAGGTACAGCTTAAAAATAGAGGCGAGAGAGTGTGAGCAGAGAGGGAGCACAGAACATGTAGCAACAGGTAAGGGTCACTGGACCTGACAATCCCAAATCTTTCCTACCCGCCTTCTCCCCGTATCCCTCAATCCCACCTTCTCCCCATCTCCCTCAATCCCATCTACCCACCTTCTCCCTCAATCCCACCTTCTCCCCATCTCCCTCAATCCCACCTTCTCCCCATCTCCCTCAATCCCACCTTCTCCCCATCTCCCTCAATCCCACCTTCTCCCCATCTCCCTCAATCCCACCTTCTCCCCATCTCCCTCAATCCCACCTTCTCCCCATCTCCCTCAATCCCACCTTCTCCCCATCTCCCTCAATCCCACCTTCTCCCCATCTCCCTCAATCCCACCTTCTCCCCATCTCCCTCAATCCCACCTTCTCCCCATCTCCCTCAATCCCACCTTCTCCCCATCTCCCTCAATCCCACCTCCTCCCCATCTCCCTCAATCCCACCTTCTCCCCATCTCCCTCAATCCCACCGACCCACCTTCTCCCTCAATCCCACCTTCTCCCCATCTCCCTCAATCCCACCTTCTCCCCATCTCCCTCAATCCCATCTACCCACCTTCTCCCTCAATCCCACCCACCCAACTTATCAGAAAATCTGGGGGCCAAACCCAGCCCCAGACAGAGAGGATGAGGGGTCACCTCTCCCTGATGGGGGGAGGGGACAGTGGGTCAGACGCCGACCTCTCACCCTCTGTGAACCTGGGGGTCGTGCCCAGCTCTGACACGGGCCTCCAGTGCAGCTGGGAGAGGGCGGGATCGATGGGAGCCCCCCACCGGTTAGGTCGAGCGTCTCTGCTCCGGGTTATTCGCCCTGTCCCCCCGGGCGGGGAAACCCTTTGCCCCACCTCCCTCCCCCCACCCGCCCCACCCCGTCGGACACTCACATCGTCGTAGCTGGCGATATTCCCGCGGGCTTGCTCGATCCCGAAGGCAATGAAACAGATAACAGACGCCACCCACATCAGGCACTGAAGTCCGCCGGCCAGCTGCCTGGCAAACTTCACGTACTCTGGGGTCCCCTTGGGAGGTTTCAACTCATTGAGTCCGTCTCGTATCAACACCTCCTGGGCTTTTGCGTTGCTCAGTCCCTGCGGTCGTTGGTTGAAAGGAAGGAGAGAGAGAAAAAAATCAATGACAGAGAAAAAGTAAGCAATCTTTATAAATCGGCTGCAGATAGAGGGACACCACAAGTGCATGCCGATTGGGTAATTGCCCCGTCAATCATCGCTGTAAGTGACTGGGATCAATGTTACCCACGTCATTTGTAATATGCAACTATCCTCCACTCACTGCATTCCACCGGACGAATAATCCTGCTATTATCGGGAGACTTTGCTGTAGTTTCGGTCACGAGTTCCGTTTGCTGCAGTGCAAGAAGACTCTGTTTCAATAGACTCTGAAGACTGTTTGCTGTGAGTCCTGCTGTAAATCCCACCCCTGCTTCCAACTCGTTGGCTGACACGATGGTGTCAATAGACACTCTGTTATAAATCACTGTTCAGGCACCAGCTGGAGTATTGTGTCCAATTCTGGGCACCGCACTTTAGGAAGGATGTCAAGGCCTTGGAGAGGGTGCAGAGGAGATTTACCAGAATGGGACCAGGGATGAGGGACTTCAGTTATGTGGAGAGACTGGAGAAGCTGGGATTGTTCTCCTTAGAGCAGAGAAGGTTAATCGAGGGGTTCAAAATCATGAGTGAGAGTCGGTGTGTGTGGGACCCGTACCCCAGTGAGAGTCGGTGTCTGTGGGACCCGTACCCCAGTGAGAGTCGGTGCCTGTGGGACCCGTATCCCAGTGAGAGTCGGTGTGTGTGGGACCCGTACCCCAGTGAGAGTCGGTGTCTGTGGGACCCGTACCCCAGTGAGAGTCAGTGTGTGTGGGACCCGTACCCCATGATGTGGTGGGTGAATCCCACGCCTGGTTTACGCCCTTAAATGACAGAACACTGAAACAATTCAGTACATAGGAACAGGAGGAGGCCATTCAGCCCCTCAAGCCTGTTCCACCATTTAATTAGATCATGACCAATCTGTACCCTAACCCCATTTACCCCACTTTGTTCCATATCCCTCGAGACCCTCACCCAGAAAAAATCTATCGAGCTCAGTCATGAAAGGTCCAATTAACCCCAACCTCAGGCACTTTCTGGGGGAGAGAGTTGGGATATTTTCCTTCTCCCGGCTCCCGGTTTCTCACTCACCCTCTCGATGCTCGTATCATATTTCTCCTCCAGCTCTTCAATGCTTATCTCATGGTCATCCTGAGGGAGAAGAGCAGGAGCCGTGAGTGAGGCAGGGTCAGGGAACGCGGGGAGAGTGAAGGGAACGCGGGGAGAGTGATGGGCACGCGGGGAGAGTGATGGGCACGCGGGGAGAGTGAGGGGAACGCGGGGAGAGTGATGGGCACGTGGGGAGAGTGAGGGGAACGCGGGGAGAGTGAGGGGAACGCGGGGAGAGTGATGGGCACGCGGGGAGAGTGAAGGGAACGCGGGGAGAGTGAGGGGAACGCGGGGAGAGTGAAGGGAACGCGGGGAGAGTGAGGGGAACGCGGGGAGAGTGAAGGGAACGCGGGGAGAGTGATGGGCACGTGGGGAGAGTGAGGGGAACGCGGGGAGAGTGATGGGCACGCGGGGAGAGTGATGGGCACGCGGGGAGAGTGAGGGGAACGCGGGGAGAGTGATGGGCACGTGGGGAGAGTGAGGGGAACGCGGGGAGAGTGAGGGGAACGCGGGGAGAGTGAGGGGAACGCGGGGAGAGTGATGGGCACGCGGGGAGAGTGAAGGGAACGCGGGGAGAGTGAGGGGAACGCGGGGAGAGTGAAGGGAAAGCGGGGAGAGTGAGGGGAACGCGGGGAGAGTGAAGGGAACGCGGGGAGAGTGATGGGAACGCGGGGAGAGTGAGGGGAACGCGGGGAGAGTGAAGGGAACGCGGGGAGAGTGAGGGGAACGCGGGGAGAGTGAGGGGAACGTGGGGAGAGTGAGGGGAACGCGGGGAGAGTGATGGGCACGCGGGGAGAGTGAAGGGAACGCGGGGAGAGTGAAGGGAACGCGGGGAGAGTGAGGGGAACGCGGGGAGAGTGAGGGGAACGCGGGGAGAGTGATGGGCACGCGGGGAGAGTGAGGGGAACGCGGGGAGAGTGAAGGGAACGCGGGGAGAGTGAAGGGAACGCGGGGAGAGTGATGGGCACGCGGGGAGAGTGATGGGCACGCGGGGAGAGTGAAGGGAACGCGGGGAGAGTGAGGGGCACGCGGGGAGAGTGATGGGCACGAGGGGAGAGTGATGGGAATGCGGGGAGAGTGATGGGCACGTGGGGAGAGTGATGGGCACGCGGGGAGAGTGAGGGGAACGCGGGGAGAGTGATGGGCACGTGGGGAGAGTGATGGGCACGCGGGGAGAGTGAGGGGAACGCGGGGAGAGTGATGGGCACGTGGGGAGAGTGATGGGCACGCGGGGAGAGTGAAGGGAACGCGGGGAGAGTGAGGGGCACGCGGGGAGAGTGATGGGCACGAGGGGAGAGTGATGGGAATGCGGGGAGAGTGATGGGAATGCGGGGAGAGTGATGGGCACGTGGGGAGAGTGAGGGGAACGCGGGGAGAGTGAGGGGAACGTGGGGAGAGTGAGGGGAACGCGGGGAGAGTGAGGGGAACGCGGGGAGAGTGATGGGAACGCGGGGAGAGTGAGGGGAACGCGGGGAGAGTGATGGGAACGTGGGGAGAGTGATGGGAACGCGGGGAGAGTGAGGGGAACGCGGGGAGAGTGATGGGAACGTGGGGAGAGTGAGGGGAACGTGGGGAGAGTGATGGGCACGTGGGGAGAGTGAGGGGAACGCGGGGAGAGTGATGGGCACGTGGGGAGAGTGAGGGGAACGCGGGGAGAGTGATGGGAACGCGGGGAGAGTGAGGGGAACGCGGGGAGAGTGAAGGGAACGCGGGGAGAGTGAGGGGAACGCGGGGAGAGTGAAGGGAACGCGGGGAGAGTGATGGGCACGTGGGGAGAGTGAAGGGAACGCGGGGAGAGTGATGGGCACGCGGGGAGAGTGATGGGCACGCGGGGAGAGTGAAGGGAACGCGGGGAGAGTGATGGGTACGCGGGGAGAGTGATGGGAACGCGGGGAGAGTGATGGGCACGCGGGGAGAGTGAGGGGAACGCGGGGAGAGTGAAGGGAACGCGGGGAGAGTGAAGGGAACGCGGGGAGAGTGAGGGGAACGCGGGGAGAGTGAAGGGAACGCGGGGAGAGTGAGGGGAACGCGGGGAGAGTGATGGGCACGCGGGGAGAGTGAGGGGAACGCCGGGAGAGTGAAGGGAACGCGGGGAGAGTGATGGGAACGCGGGGAGAGTGAGGGGAACGCGGGGAGAGTGAGGGGAACGCGGGGAGAGTGATGGGCACGCGGGGAGAGTGAAGGGAACGCGGGGAGAGTGAAGGGAACGCGGGGAGAGTGATGGACACGCGGGGAGAGTGATGGGCACGCGGGGAGAGTGATGGGCACGCGGGGAGAGTGATGGGCACGCGGGGAGAGTGATGGGCACGCGGGGAGAGTGATGGGAATGCGGGGAGAGTGATGGGCACGCGGGGAGAGTGAAGGGAACGCGGGGAGAGTGATGGGCACGCGGGGAGAGTGAAGGGAACGCGGGGAGAGTGATGGGCACGCGGGGAGAGTGAAGGGAACGCGGGGAGAGTGATGGGCTCGCGGGGAGAGTGATGGGCACGCGGGGAGAGTGAGGGGAACGCGGGGAGAGTGATGGGCACGCGGGGAGAGTGAGGGGAACGCGGGGGAGAGTGATGGGCACGCGGGGAGAGTGAAGGGAACGCGGGGAGAGTGAAGGGAACGCGGGGAGAGTGAAGGGAACGCGGGGAGAGTGAGGGGAACGCGGGGAGAGTGAGGGGAACGCGGGGAGAGTGATGGGCACGCGGGGAGAGTGAGGGGAACGCGGGGAGAGTGATGGGCACGCGGGGAGAGTGAGGGGAACGCGGGGAGAGTGAAGGGAACGCGGGGAGAGTGAGGGGAACGCGGGGAGAGTGAGGGGAACGCGGGGAGAGTGATGGGCACGCGGGGAGAGTGAGGGGAACGCGGGGAGAGTGATGGGCACGCGGGGAGAGTGAAGGGAACGCGGGGAGAGTGATGGGAACGCGGGGAGAGTGAGGGGAACGCGGGGAGAGTGATGGGCACGTGGGGAGAGTGATGGGCACGCGGGGAGAGTGAAGGGAACGCGGGGAGAGTGAGGGGCACGCGGGGAGAGTGATGGGAATGCGGGGAGAGTGATGGGCACGTGGGGAGAGTGATGGGAATTCGGGGAGAGTGATGGGAATGCGGGGAGAGTGATGGGAACGCGGGGAGAGTGATGGGAACGCGGGGAGAGTGAGGGGAACGCGGGGAGAGTGATGGGAACGTGGGGAGAGTGAGGGGAACGCGGGGAGAGTGAGGGGAACGCGGGGAGAGTGATGGGAACGCGGTGAGAGTGATGGGCACGCGGGGAGAGTGAAGGGAACGCGGGGAGAGTGATGGGCACGTGGGGAGAGTGATGGGAACGCGGGGAGAGTGAGGGGAACGCGGGGAGAGTGAAGGGAACGCGGGGAGAGTGATGGGCACGTGGGGAGAGTGATGGGAATGCGGGGAGAGTGATGGGAACGCGGGGAGAGTGAGGGGAACGCGGGGAGAGTGATGGGAACGCGGGGAGAGTGAGGGGAACGCGGGGAGAGTGAGGGGAACGCGGGGGAGAGTGAGGGGAACGCGGGGAGAGTGATGGGCACGCGGGGAGAGTGATGGGCACGCGGGGAGAGTGATGGGCACGCGGGGAGAGTGATGGGCACGCGGGGAGAGTGAAGGGAACGCGGGGAGAGTGAGGGGAACGCGGGGAGAGTGATGGGCACGCGGGGAGAGTGATGGGCACGCGGGGAGAGTGATGGGCACGCGGGGAGAGTGAAGGGAACGCGGGGAGAGTGAAGGGAACGCGGGGAGAGTGATGGGAACGCGGGGAGAGTGAAGGGAACGCGGGGAGAGTGATGGGCACGCGGGGAGAGTGAGGGGAACGCCGGGAGAGTGAAGGGAACGCGGGGAGAGTGATGGGAACGCGGGGAGAGTGAGGGGAACGCGGGGAGAGTGAGGGGAACGCGGGGAGAGTGATGGGCACGCGGGGAGAGTGAAGGGAACGCGGGGAGAGTGAAGGGAACGCGGGGAGAGTGATGGACACGCGGGGAGAGTGATGGGCACGCGGGGAGAGTGATGGGCACGCGGGGAGAGTGATGGGCACGCGGGGAGAGTGATGGGAATGCGGGGAGAGTGATGGGCACGCGGGGAGAGTGAAGGGAACGCGGGGAGAGTGATGGGCACGCGGGGAGAGTGAAGGGAACGCGGGGAGAGTGATGGGCACGCGGGGAGAGTGAAGGGAACGCGGGGGAGAGTGATGGGCTCGCGGGGAGAGTGATGGGCACGCGGGGAGAGTGAGGGGAACGCGGGGAGAGTGATGGGCACGCGGGGAGAGTGAGGGGAACGCGGGGAGAGTGATGGGCACGCGGGGAGAGTGAAGGGAACGCGGGGAGAGTGAAGGGAACGCGGGGAGAGTGAAGGGAACGCGGGGAGAGTGAGGGGAACGCGGGGAGAGTGAGGGGAACGCGGGGAGAGTGATGGGCACGCGGGGAGAGTGAGGGGAACGCGGGGAGAGTGAAGGGAACGCGGGGAGAGTGAGGGGAACGCGGGGAGAGTGATGGGCACGCGGGGAGAGTGAGGGGAACGCGGGGAGAGTGATGGGCACGCGGGGAGAGTGATGGGCACGTGGGGAGAGTGATGGGAATTCGGGGAGAGTGATGGGAATGCGGGGAGAGTGATGGGAACGCGGGGAGAGTGAGGGGAACGCGGGGAGAGTGATGGGCACGTGGGGAGAGTGATGGGCACGCGGGGAGAGTGAAGGGAACGCGGGGAGAGTGAGGGGCACGCGGGGAGAGTGATGGGAATGCGGGGAGAGTGATGGGCACGTGGGGAGAGTGATGGGAATTCGGGGAGAGTGATGGGAATGCGGGGAGAGTGATGGGAACGCGGGGAGAGTGATGGGAATGCGGGGAGAGTGATGGGAACGCGGGGAGAGTGAGGGGAACGCGGGGAGAGTGATGGGAACGTGGGGAGAGTGAGGGGAACGCGGGGAGAGTGAGGGGAACGCGGGGAGAGTGATGGGAACGCGGTGAGAGTGATGGGCACGCGGGGAGAGTGAAGGGAACGCGGGGAGAGTGAGGGGCACGTGGGGAGAGTGAGGGGAACGCGGGGAGAGTGATGGGCACGTGGGGAGAGTGAGGGGAACGCGGGGAGAGTGATGGGCACGTGGGGAGAGTGATGGGAATGCGGGGAGAGTGATGGGAACGCGGGGAGAGTGATGGGAACGCGGGGAGAGTGAGGGGAACGCGGGGAGAGTGAAGGGAACGCGGGGAGAGTGAGGGGAACGCGGGGAGAGTGAACGGAACGCGGGGAGAGTGATGGGCACGTGGGGAGAGTGATGGGAACGCGGGGAGAGTGAGGGGAACGCGGGGAGAGTGAAGGGAACGCGGGGAGAGTGAGGGGAACGCGGGGAGAGTGATGGGCACGTGGGGAGAGTGAGGGGAACGCGGGGAGAGTGAGGGGAACGCGGGGAGAGTGATGGGCACGTGGGGAGAGTGATGGGCACGCGGGGAGAGTGAAGGGAACGCGGGGAGAGTGATGGGCACGCGGGGAGAGTGATGGGCACGCGGGGAGAGTGATGGGCACGCGGGGAGAGTGAAGGGAACGCGGGGAGAGTGAAGGGAACGCGGGGAGAGTGATGGGCACGCGGGGAGAGTGAGGGGAACGCGGGGAGAGTGAAGGGAACGCGGGGAGAGTGAAGGGAACGCGGGGAGAGTGATGGGCACGCGGGGAGAGTGAGGGGAACGCGGGGAGAGTGAAGGGAACGCGGGGAGAGTGATGGGAACGCGGGGAGAGTGAGGGGAACGCGGGGAGAGTGAGGGGAACGCGGGGAGAGTGATGGGCACGCGGGGAGAGTGAAGGGAACGCGGGGAGAGTGAAGGGAACGCGGGGAGAGTGATGGGCACGCGGGGAGAGTGAAGGGAACGCGGGGAGAGTGATGGACACGCGGGGAGAGTGATGGGCACGCGGGGAGAGTGATGGGCACGCGGGGAGAGTGATGGGCACGCGGGGAGAGTGATGGGAATGCGGGGAGAGTGATGGGCACGCGGGGAGAGTGAAGGGAACGCGGGGAGAGTGATGGGCACGCGGGGAGAGTGAAGGGAACGCGGGGAGAGTGATGGGCACGCAGGGAGAGTGAAGGGAACGCGGGGAGAGTGATGGGCTCGCGGGGAGAGTGATGGGCACGCGGGGAGAGTGAGGGGAACGCGGGGAGAGTGATGGGCACGCGGGGAGAGTGATGGGCACGCGGGGAGAGTGAAGGGCACGCGGGGAGAGTGATGGGAACGCGGGGAGAGTGAGGGGTACGCGGGGAGAGTGAAGGGAACGCGGGGAGAGTGAGGGGAACGCGGGGAGAGTGAAGGGAACGCGGGGAGAGTGATGGGCACGTGGGGAGAGTGAGGGGAACGCGGGGAGAGTGAAGGGAACGCGGGGAGAGTGAAGGGAACGCGGGGAGAGTGAAGGGAACGCGGGGAGAGTGAGGGGAACGCGGGGAGAGTGAGGGGAATGCGGGGAGAGTGAGGGGCACGCGGGGAGAGTGAAGGGAACGCGGGGAGAGTGAGGGGAATGCGGGGAGAGTGAGGGGAACGCGGGGAGAGTGATGGGAATGCGCCGAGAGTGAGGGGAACGCGGGGAGAGTGATGGGAACGTGGGGAGAGTGATGGGAACGCGGGGAGAGTGAGGGGAACGCGGGGAGAGTGATGGGCTCGCGGGGAGAGTGATGGGAACGTGGGGAGAGTGAGGGGAACGCGGGGAGAGTGAGGGGAACGCGGGGAGAGTGAAGGGAACGCGGGGAGAGTGATGGGCTCGCGGGGAGAGTGATGGGAACGCGGGGAGAGTGAGGGGAACGCGGGGAGAGTGAGGGGAACGCGGGGAGAGTGAAGGGAACGCGGGGAGAGTGATGGGCTCGCGGGGAGAGTGATGGGAACCGCGGGGAGAGTGAGGGGAACGCGGGGAGAGTGAGGGGAACGCGGGGAGAGTGATGGGCACGCGGGGAGAGTGAAGGGAACGCGGGGAGAGTGATGGGCTCGCGGGGAGAGTGATGGGCTCGCGGGGAGAGTGAGGGGAACGCGGGGAGAGTGAGGGGAACGCGGGGAGAGTGATGGGCACGCGGGAGAGTGAGGGGAACGCGGGGAGAGGATGAGGGGAACGCGGGGAGAGTGAGGGGAACGCGGGGAGAGTGAAGGGAACGCGGGGAGAGTGAGGGGAACGCGGGGAGAGTGATGGGAACGCGGTGAGAGTGATGGGAACGTGGGGAGAGTGAGGGGAACGTGGGGAGAGTGAGGGAACGCGGGGAGAGTGATGGAACGCGGGGAGAGTGGGATTGAGGAGACGGTGGGGATTGGGGAGACGGTGGGGATTGGGGAGACGGTGGGGATTGGGGAGACGGTGGGGATTGGGGAGACGGTGGGGATTGGGGGATTTGGTGGGGATTGGGGAGACGGTGGGGATTGGGGAGACGGTGGGATTGGGGGATTTGGTGGGGATTGGGGAGACGGTGGGATTGGGGAGACGGTGGGATTGGGGAGACGGTGGGGATTGAGGAGACGGTGGGGATTGGGGAGACGGTGGGATTGGGGAGACGGTGGGGATTGAGGAGACGGTGGGGATTGGGGAGACGGTGGGGATTGGGGAGACGGTGGGGATTGGGGAGACGGTGGGGATTGGGGGATTTGGTGGGGATTGGGGAGACGGTGGGATTGGGGAGACGGTGGGGATTGAGGAGACGGTGGGGATTGGGGAGACGGTGGGGATTGGGGAGACAGTGGGGATTGGGGATTGGGGAGACGGTGGGGATTGGGGAGACAGTGGGGATTGGGGAGACGGTGGGATTGGGGAGACGGTGGGGATTGGGGAGACGGTGGGATTGGGGATTTGGTGGGGATTGTGGAGACGGTGGGGATTGGGGGATTTGGTGGGATTGGGGAGACGGTGGGATTGGGGAGACGGTGGGGATTGGGGAGACGGTGGGGATTGGGGAGACGGTGGGATTGGGGAGACGGTGGGGATTGGGGATTTGTGGGATTGGGGAGACGGTGGGGATTGGGGAGACGGTGGGGATTGGGGAGACGGTGGGATTGGGGAGACGGTGGGGATTGGGGAGACGGTGGGGATTGGGGATTTGGGTGGATTGGGGAGACGGTGGGATTGGGGAGACGGTGGGGATTGGGGAGACGGTGGGGATTGGGGAGACGGTGGGGATTGGGAGACGGTGGGGATTGGGGAGACGGGTGGGATTGGGGAGACGGTGGGGATTGGGGAGACCGGTGGGGATTGGGGAGACGGTGGGGATTGGGGGAGACGGTGGGGATTGGGGAGACTGTTGGGGATTGGGGAGGACGGTGGGGATTGGGGAGACGGTGGGGATTGGGGAGACGGTGGGGATTGGGGAGACGGTGGGATTGGGGAGACGGTGGGGATTGGGGAGACGGTGGGGATTGGGAGACGGTGGGATTGGGGAGACGGTGGGGATTGGGGGATTTGGTGTGTGGGGTGAAATGTCTCCAGTATAGGGTGAGACACCGAGTTGGACTCGGCCGAGCTCTGAGGGGAGAGGGATCATGTGGCTCAGTGTGTTGGGATGATATGGAGGCATATTCTACGTCTCTACTTACGATGTCCATCTCCTTTTTCATGCCCTCCAGCCTCTCTTTCTTCTTCATTTTTTTCTTCTTCATCTCTCCCCCAGCCCCCGGCTGCCCCTCCATCTGGTACATCTCCAACTTTCCTGAAAAAACACACACACTCTTGTCAGGGACTTACTTTTGTTCCCCAAGTTGGCTCTCGCTGGGGTCCGGGGTGGGGGTTTCCACGGGAGACCTCCGACCCCTCACTCAACCGGCCCCATTCATCAGACTGCAAGGGGCGCAAGATATTCAACTACGTGGGGCATCGCGCCCAGGATTGAACCCGTTCTTAGGGACAGAGGGGCTGAAGAGTCTCCGCTCTCTGATGGGGGACTGGGTGGGGGGGACAGTGGGTCAGACAATGACCTCTCACCCTCTGTGACCTGGGGTCAAAGCCGTCTCATTACACGAGCGGAGAAATTCTTAATTGGATATCGTTCTGTCCCAAACAATCCTTCGAAACGGAGTCCCTCCTGGTGCTCAATCAGTTCTCAGCCTGATGGGGTCGTACTGAGTGATATAACCTCGCTCAGTAATGTTGAAAAGGATTATTGATTAAACGTTGGGAGACACTTGGATAATTAGCAGCTGGACATCCCCTCCTCTCCCATTTTTTGTGTGTTTTGCGGGGTGGCCTGAGGGAGGATTGCCCCTTTCAACACAGGCGTTAGCCCTGGCTCAGTGGGTCTCTCTCTCCCTCTCTCGCCTCTGGGTCAGGAGGTCGTGGGTTCGAGCCCCCACTCCAGAGACTCGAGCCCCACAATCCTGGCCGACACTCCCAGTGCCAGTACTGAGGGAGCGCCGCACTGTCGGAGGGTCAGTACTGAGGGAGCGCCGCACTGTCGGAGGGTCAGTACTGAGGGAGCGCCGCACTGTTGGAGGGTCAGTACTGAGGGAGCGCCGCACTGTCGGAGGGTCAGTACTGAGGGAGCGCTGCACTGTCGGAGGGTCAGTACTGAGGGAGCGCCGCACTGTCGGAGGGTCAGTACTGAGGGAGCGCTGCACTGTCGGAGGGTCAGTACTGAGGGAGCGCCGCACTGTCGGAGGGTCAGTACTGAGGGAGCGCTGCACTGTCGGAGGCGCCGTCTTTCGAATGAGACATTAAACCGAGGGCCCGTCTGCCCCTCTCAGGTCGATGTAAAAGATCCCACGGCCACTATTTCGAAGAAGAGCAAGGGGAGTTCTCCCCGGTGTCCTGGGCCGATATTTATCCCCCAACCAACATCACTAAAAAAAAATCAGATGATCTGGGTCATTTATCACATCGCTGTTTGTGGGATCTTGCTGTGCGCAAATTGACTGCCGCGTTTCCTACATTACAACAGTGACCGCACTTCAGAAAGTATTTCATTGGCTGTAAAGCGCTTTGGGACGTCCTGAGGTGGTGAAAGGCCCGATAGAAATGGGAGTCTCTCTTTCACAAAGCCTGAAAAACGTTAATCAGTTTCTTTAAGGTGACCGGGGGGGGGTAACAGAGCCGCACAATGGGGCAGGGAATTGAGCACAGCCCAGGCTGGCCCTTCACGCCCGTGCAGGATCGCGAGAGGGCGATGGCTACATATTGGTGCTGAAAGTCACCCTGACTGTGTA
>NC_090366.1:14597751-14680166 GCF_035084215.1 Heptranchias perlo | reverse complement strand
TCCCACAGACCCCCCCTCTCCCCCACAGACCCTCCTCCCTCCCCCACAGACCCCCCCTCTCCCCGACAGACACCCCCTCTCTCCCCCACAGACCCCCCCTCTCTCCCCCACAGACCCCCCTCCTCCCCCCCCCCCTCCCCCTGGGATTAACGACACTTTCTGCCGATGAAGGTTCCTGATTGGAACAGTAAACGAATCCAGGTTTGGAAGCTACTCCCATTGGGCGAAGACCATTTAAGAATCAGTCCCGGCCGGAAGCCGGCCGAAGGTGAGAAACAAACTTCTGAATCGTTCGATCGGCAAACCCTGGAGATACGGAACCCGCAGGGAGTGCCCCATTGCCCACATACTCACTGATTTAACCATGGCGCGGCTCCTGGCCCCAGTGCCAGCTGGCAATGGTAAAGCGGGTGATGAGGGTGTTAGCAGGCGCTGGCCACCTCTTCCCCTGACAGGCTAGCAGAGCAAAACTGTCTCCCCGCCCCCAAACAGCCTGCCGTTTATACCCCAGGTCCCCTCCCTCCCTGAAAGCAGGCACGAGCGCCCAGGGGGTGGGTGTCTCAGGGCATGACGATACCTGACGCCAGCTCCCCCTGCGCGATGCCACTCACAGATACTGCTTATCGGCACGGGCAAACACAACGACAACACACCCACCTTCACCCACACACCACAAGGTCATCAGGAACCCTTTCACTGCCAGGCAGGGAGGGCCCAACACAATAACAGATACCCCGGGAGTGAGTTACAGACTGGAATGTAATCGAGGGGTTCGGGGTGTTTATATATAGAATAACAGATCCCCGGGAGTGAGATACAGGCTGGAATCTAATCGAGGGGTTCGGGGGGTTTATATATAGAATAACAGATACCCGGGAGTGAGTTACAGGCTGGAATCTAATCGAGGGGTTCGGGGGGTTTATATATAGAATAACAGATCCCCGGGAGTGAGATACAGGCTGGAATCTAATCGAGGGGTTCGGGGGGTTTATATATAGAATAACAGATACCCGGGAGTGAGTTACAGGCTGGAATCTAATCGAGGGGTTCGGGGGGTTTATATATAGAATAACAGATACCCGGGAGTGAGTTACAGGCTGGAATCTAATCGAGGGGTTCGGGGGGTTTATATATAGAATAACAGAGACCCGGGAGTGAGTTACAGACTGGAATCTAATCGAGGGGTTCGGGGGGTTTATATATAGAATAACAGATACCCGGGAGTGAGTTACAGACTGGAATCTAATCGAGGGGTTCGGGGGGTTTATATATAGAATAACAGATACCCAGGAGTGAGTTACAGGCTGGAATCTAATCGAGGGGTTCGGTGGGTTTATATATAGAATAACAGATACCCGGGAGTGAGTTACAGACTGGAATCTAATCGAGGGGTTCGGGGGGTTTATATATAGAATAACACATACCCGGGAGTGAGTTACAGGCTGGAATCTAATCGAGGGGTTCGGGGGGTTTATATATAGAATAACAGATACCCGGGAGTGAGTTACAGACTGGAATCTAATCGAGGGGTTCGGGGGGTTTATATATAGAATAACAGATCCCCGGGAGTGAGTTACAGACTGGAATCTAATCGAGGGGTTCGGGGGGTTTATATACAGAATAACAGATACCCGGGAGTGAGTTACAGGCTGGAATATAATCGAGGGGTTCGGGGGGGTTTATATATAGAATAACAGATACCCGGGAGTGAGTTACAGGCTGGAATCTAATCGAGGGGTTCGGGGGGTTTATATATAGAATAACAGATACCCGGGAGTGAGTTACAGGCTGGAATCTAATCGAGGGGTTTGGGGGGTTTATATATAGAATAACAGATACCCGGGAGTGAGTTACAGACTGGAATCTAATCGAGGGGTTCGGGGGGTTTATATATAGAATAACAGATACCCGGGAGTGAGTTACAGACTGGAATCTAATCGAGGGGTTCGGGGGGTTTATATATAGAATAACAGATCCCCGGGAGTGAGTTACAGACTGGAATCTAATCGAGGGGTTCAGGGGGTTTATATATAGAATAACAGATACCCGGGAGTGAGTTACAGGCTGGAATCTAATCGAGGGATTCGGAGGGTTTATATATAGAATAACAGATGCCCGGGAGTGAGTTACAGGCTGGAATCTAATCGAGGGGTTCGGGGGGTTTATATATAGAATAACAGATACCCGGGAGTGAGTTACAGACTGGAATCTAATTGAGGGGTTCGGGTGGTTTATATATAGAATAACAGATACCTGGGAGTGAGTTACAGGCTGGAATCTAGGCCTGGACGAAATGTATCCCAGGCTACTGTGTGAGGCAAAGGAGGAGATTGCGGGGGCTCTAACACATATATTCAGAACCTCTCTGGCCACTGGGGATGTGCCAGAGGACTGGAGAACCGCTAATGTAATACCATTATTCAAGAAGGGGAGTAGGGAAAAACCGGGGATCTGCAGGCCAGTGAGCCTAACATCAGTGGTAGGAAAATTATTGGAAAAAATTCTGAAGGACAAAATTAGTCTCCACTTGGAGAAGCAAGGATTAATCAGAGATAGTCAACATGGCTTTGTCAAGGGAAGATCATGTCTGACTAATTTGATTGAATTTTTTGAGGGGGTGACTAGGCGTGTGGATGAGGGTAACGCAGTGGATGTGGTATACATGGATTTCAGTAAGGCCTTCGATAAAGTCCCGCACAGGAGACTGGTCAAGAAGGTACGAGCCCATGGAATCCAGGGTGCCTTGGCACTTTGGATACAAAACTGGCTTAGTGGCAGAAGGCAGAGGGTGATGGTCGAAGGTTGTTTTTGTGACTGGAAGCCTGTGGCCAGTGGGGTACCACAGGGATCGGTGCTGGGTCCCTTGCTGTTTGTGGTCTACATTAACGACTTGGATATGAATGTAAAAGGTATGATCAGTAAGTTCGCTGATGATACAAAGATTGGTAGGGTGGTAAATAGCGAGGAGGATAGCCTCAGTCTGCAGGACGATATAGATGGGTTGGTCAGATGGGCGGAACAGTGGCAAATGGAATTTAACCCGGAAAAGTGCGAGGTGATGCACTTTGGAGGGACTAACAAGGCAAGGGAATACACAATGAATGGGAGGACCCGAGGCAAGACAGAGGGTCAGAGGGATCTTGGTGTGCAAGTTCACAGATCCCTGAAGGCGGCGGAACAGGTAGATAAGGTGGTAAAGAAGGCATATGGGATACTTGCCTTTATTAGCCGAGGCATAGAATATAAGAGCAAGGAGGTTATGATGGAGCTGTATAAAACACTGGTTAGGCCACAGCTGGAGTACTGTGTGCAGTTCTGGTCGCCACACTACAGGAAGGATGTGATCGCTTTGGAGAGGGTGCAGAGGAGATTCACCAGGATGTTACCAGGGCTGGAGCGCTTCAGCTATGAAGAGAGACTGGGAAGATTGGGTTTGTTTTCCTTGGAGCAGAGGAGGCTGAGGGGGGACATGATTGAGGTGTACAAAATTATGAGGGGCACAGATAGGATGGATACTAAGGAGCTTTTTCCCTTCGTTGAGGGTTCTATAACAAGGGGACATAGATTCAAGGTAAAAGGCGGGAGGTTTAGAGGGGATTTGAGAAAGAACTTTTTCACCCAGAGGGTGGTTGGAGTCTGGAACTCACTGCCTGAGAGGGTTGTGGAGGCAGGAACCCTCACAACATTCAGGAAGCATTTGGATGAGCACTTGAAATGCCATAGCATACAAGGCTACGGACCAAATGCTGGAATATGGGATTAGAGTAGACAGGGCTGATGGCCGGCGCGGACACGATGGGCCGAAGGGCCTCTATCCGTGCTGTATAACTCTATGACTCTATGACTCTAATCGAGGAGTTCGGGGGGTTTATATATAGAATAACAGATACCCGGGAGTGAGTTACAGGCTGGAATCTAATCGAGGGGTTCGGGGGGTTTATATATAGAATAACAGATACCCGGGAGTGAGTTACAGGCTGGAATCTAATCGAGGGGTTCGGGGGGTTTATATATAGAATAACAGATACCCGGGAGTGAGTTACAGGCTGGAATCTAATCGAGGGGTTCGGGGGGGTTTATATATCGAATAACAGATACCCGGGAGTGAGTTACAGACTGGAATCTAATCGAGGGGTTCGGGGGGTTTATATATAGAATAACAGATACCCGGGAGTGAGTTACAGACTGGAATCTAATCGAGGGGTTCGGGGGGTTTATATATAGAATAACAGATACCCGGGAGTGAGTTACAGACTGGAATCTAATCGAGGGGTTCGGGGGGGTTTATATATAGAATAACAGATACCCGGGAGTGAGTTACAGGCTGGAATCTAATCGAGGGGTTCGGGGGGTTTATATATAGAATAACAGATACCCGGGAGTGAGTTACAGACTGGAATCTAATCGAGGGGTTCGGGGGGTTTATATATAGAATAACAGATACCCGGGAGTGAGTTACAGACTGGAATCTAATCGAGGGGTTCGGGGGGTTTATATATTGAATAACAGATACCCGGGAGTGAGTTACAGACTGGAATCTAATCGAGGGGTTCGGGGGGTTTATATATAGAATAACAGATACCCGGGAGTGAGATACAGGCTGGAATCTAATCGAGGGGTTCGGGGGGTTTATATATAGAATAACAGATACCCGGGAGTGAATTACAGGCTGGAATCTAATCGAGGGGTTCGGGGGGTTTATATATAGAATAACAGATACCCGGGAGTGAGTTACAGACTGGAATCTAATCGAGGGGTTCGGGGGGTTTATATAACCCTCAGGTCGTGGAAGTTTCTCTAATCTCGTGTTAATTATTGAGAGCTCAGACTCCCTGAGGGGCCGTTTCTCCCCAAGGGCGATGTGTTAATCAGCTCTTTTTATCTCTCCTCGGAATGTGTTTTTGAGTCGGACGTCCAGTTGACGAAAGCATTCGGAATAAAGACACAGGGTTAATGAAATTTATAATCAGTGAATAAACATTCTGGCAGCATGAGGAACATTCCAGCTCAGAGTTGCAAAGATTGTTAAAACTCTCCATCCCCGGACTCTGCTCTGATCGTTTATCTCACATGGCTGGACGGTACATTTGGTCTCAGCAGCCCCAGAATTAGAGAGGGGGAAATCAGCCAGGGTTCCTGCTCCTGATCACTGTCCAGTGACCCCCGGGTTAGAGAGAGGGGGAAATCAGCCAGGGTTCCTGCTCCCGATCACTGTCCAGTGACCCCTGGGTTAGAGAGAGGGGAAATCAGCCAGGGTTCCTGCTCCCGATCACTGTCCAGTGACCCCTGGGTTAGAGAGAGGGGAAATCAGCCAGGGTTCCTGCTCCTGATCACTGTCCAGTGACCCCTGGGTTAGAGAGAGGGGGAAATCAGCCAGGGTTCCTGCTCCTGATCACTGTCCAGTGACCCCTGGGTTAGAGAGAGGGGGAAATCAGCCAGGATTCCTGCTCCTGATCACTGTCCAGTGACCCCTGGGTTAGAGGCCGTCACTGAGTCACAAAATGACCGAGAGACACCCAGTCAGGTGGACAATAACAACCTGCATTTATGGAGCGCCTTTAACAGACGAACATACGAATTACGAGCGGGAATAGGCCATTCGGCCCCTCGAGCCTGCTCTGCCATTTGATAAGATCATGGCTGATCTGATTGTGACCTCAACCCTACTTTCCTGTCTACCTACTATAGCCTTTGACTCCCTCGTTAATCAGGAATCTATCTAACTCAGCCTTAAAAATATTCACTGACCCTGCCTCCACCACTCTCTGGGGAAGGGAGTCCCACAGACTCACGACCCTCTGAGAGAAAAAATTTCTCCTCATCTCCGTCTTAAATGGGAGACCCCTTATTTTTAAACTGTGGCCCTGAGTTCTAGTCTCTCCCACAAGGGGAAACATCCTCTCAGCATCTACCCCTTCAAGTCCCCTCAGGATCTTATATGTTTCAATAAGATCACCTCTCATTCTTCTAAACTCCAGTGTACACAGGCCCAACTTGTCCAACCTTTCCTCATAAGATAATCCCCTCATCCCAGGAATCAGTCGAGTGAACCTTCTCTGAACCGCCTCCAAAGCAATTATGTCCTTTCTTAAATAAGGAGACCAAAACTGCACACAGTATTCGAGATGTGGTCTCACCAATGCCCTGTACAACTGGAGCAAAACATCTCGACTTTTATATTCCATTCCCCTTGCAATAAATGACAACATTCCATTTGCCTTCCTAATCACTTGCTGTACCTGCAGACTAACTTTTTGTGATTCATGTACTGGGACACCCAGATCCCTCTGTACCTCAGAGTTCTGCAATCCCTCTCCATTTAAATAATAAACTGCTTTTCTAGTCCTCCTGCCAAAGTGGACAAGTTCACATTTTCCCACATTATAATCCATCTGCCAAATTTTTGCCCATTCACTTAACCTGTCTATATCCCTTTACAGAAATGTAGTGAAACGTCCCCAAGGCGCTTCACAGGAGCGTAAATCAGACTGAAATTTGACACCGAGCCACCTAAGGAGATATTAGGACAGGTGACCAAAAGCTTGGTCAAAGAGGGAGGTTTTAAGGAGAGTCTTAAAGGAGGAGAGAGAGAGGCGGAGAGGTTTAGGGAGGGAATTCCAGAGCTTAGGGCCCAGGCAGCTGAAGGCACGGCCGCCAATGGTGGAGCGATGGGAATCGGGGGATGGACAACAGGCCAGAGTTGGAGGAGCGCAGAGATCCTGTGCTGAAGACTCTATTAAACTCTATTGCATCAGATAACGACTGCTCGGGAAAACCCATATTAAGCATTAAACCCGGTTTAGGAGGGAAACCCGTCACTAAGGAACCGTTAATATCTCCCTCTGTTCACTTCAAAGCAAAATCCCTTCAACCAAGGCTTAAGCTTGGTTAAAGAGGGAAACTCCGCAGGCAAAATGGACACCAGTCGTCAAGGTCTCGACTGTCCCATCTAAACATCCCGCTGCTTGTCAGGGACCTTGTGACCAACAGCTCTCGTACACCAATCCTGAACCTTTCAAGTCTTGCACTGTTTTGCCATCTCGCTGTGTCCTTTGGTTTCTCTGTATGATCTTATTTGTAAATAAACCCAAGCACTTAACCTGCACACCTTGGTCCGTCCTCATGTGTTAATTTTGAAGGGAATGCAGCACCCGTACCGCAAGTCGGGCGATTCACGCGATTACGGCTTGCCCGCTGAACCTGGCCTCGCTGACCCCCCCCGGAATATAAACGCACTGGTCAGTTCATCGGGAGACTCGCCCACTTGCAAATGAGCTCGAGACCAAGTGTCTGCGACGGACAGGAGGGGACACGACCGCGGCCCCTCGCTCCCTCCTCTCTCCACCCACCACGGTCAAGAAAAAACTCTCCCGTTTATATACAGCCCCTTTCACCACCTCAGGACGTCCCAAAGGGCTTTACAGCCAACGAGGTACTTTTTTTTTTGAAGTGTGGTCACTGTTGTAATGTAGGAAACGCGGCAGACAATTTGCGCACAGCAAGATCCCACAAACAGCAATGTGATAAATGACCAGATCATCTGTTTTTTTTAGTGATGTTGTTTGAGGGATAAATATCGGCCCCGGGACACCGGGGAGAACTCCCCCCGCTCTTACATCGAATTTACAGCACAGAAACAGGCCATTCGGCCCAACTGGTCTATCCCGGTGTTTATGCTCCACACGAGCCTCCTCCCTCCCTACTCCATCTCACCCTATCACCATATCCTTCTATTCCTTTCTCCCTCATGTGTTTATCCAGCTTCCCCTTAAATCCATCTACACTATTCACCTCAACCACTCCTTGTGGGAGCGAGTTCCACATTCTCACCACTCTCTGGGTAAAGAAGTTTCTCCTGAATTCCCTATTGGATTTATTAGTGACTATCTTATATTTATGGCCCCTAGTTCTGGTCTCCCCCACAAGTGGAAACATCTTCTCTACGTCTACCCTATCAAACCCCTTTCATAATTTTAAAGACCTCCATCAGGTCACCCCTCAGTCTTCTCTTTTCTTCGAAATAGTGGCCGTGGGATCTTTTACATCCCACCTGAGAGGGCAGACGGGGCCTCGGTTTTACGTCTCATCCGAAAGATGTCACCTCCGACAGTGCAGCGCTCCCTCAGTACTGACCCCCCGACAGCGCAGCACTCCCTCAGTACTGACCCTCCGACAGTGCGGCGCTCCCTCAGTACTGACCCTCCGACAGTGCAGCGCTCCCTCAGCACTGACCCTCCGACAGTGCAGCGCTCCCTCAGTACTGACCCTCCGACAGTGCAGCGCTCCCTCAGTACTGACCCTCCGACAGCGCAGCGCTCCCTCAGTACTGGCACTGGGAGTGTCAGCCTGAATTACGGGGCTCGAGTCTCTGGAGTGGGGGCTCGAACCCCCGTCCTTCTGACTCAGGAGTGTGTGAGAGAGAGAGAGAGAGAGCCACTGAACGACAACTGACACTCAGACACAGCAGCCAGGAACTGAGCAATTTTGAACCCCCACCTCTTGTTATGTCTGTGGAGGTCACTTGGGAGGAGGGGGGAACGAGGAATGAGAGGGCCGTGTAGCTGTCATGTGAATCGGCAAGGTGTGCGGGGCGATAGATAAGAGAAGCTTTTACCGCTCGAGGGACTGTTTGCTCTCCGATTGCTCTTGGTTTAATTCAACAATCAGGAACGTGAAGGAGATCTGATCAGATATTGGTCGTTATTTTATCGTGTAAGTTCCAATTTGCATTTGAGGGGGCAAATAATGTCAGCGGGGACTGGCAGAATCTGGGGTTTCAAGGTGACAGCAAAGTGTTTTAAGATGGAGTGATAACCGGGCTGTAGATAATTAAAGAGAAACAACCTCAGCCTTTACACAGAACCACACAAACTCTTTAACCCTCTCACCTCCCGATTAAGAGTCTCTCCTGAGGAGTGCTCTCTTACTGAGCTACTGGTCCACGGACACCAGTCTCCCTCCGCCAGCAATTCTCCGTGTGTGAGTCTAGTTAGCAGGTGTCTCTCTCTCTCTCCCTCTCTCGCCTCTGAGTCAGAAGGTCGTGGGTTCGAGCCCCCGCTCCAGAGATTTGAGCCCCATAATCCAGGCCGACACTCCCCCAGTGCCCAGTACTGAGGGAGTGCCGCACTGTCGGAGGGTCAGTACTGAGGGAGCGCCGCACTGTCGGAGGGTCAGTACTGAGGGAGCGCCGCACTGTCGGAGGGTCAGTACTGAGGGAGCGCTGCACTGTCGGAGGGTCAGTACTGAGGGAGCGCCGCACTGTCGGAGGGTCAGTACTGAGGGAGCGCCGCACTGTCGGAGGGTCAGTACTGAGGGAGCGCCGCACTGTCGGAGGTGCCGTCTTTCGAATGAGACATCAAACCGAGGCCCCGTCTGCCCCTCTCAGGTGGATGTAAAAGATCCCACAGCCACTATTTTGAAGAAGAGCAGGGGGAGTTCTCCCCGGTGTCCTGGGGCCAATATTTATCCCTCAACCAACATCACTAAAAAAAAACAGACGATCTGGTCATTTATCACTGTTTGTGGGATCTTGCTGTGCGGCCGCGTTTCCTACATTACAACAGTGATCACACTTCAAAGATACTTCATTGGCTGTAAAGCGCTTTGGGACGTCCTGAGGTGGTGAAAGGGTCGGTATAAATGCAAGATCTTTCTTTCTTTAGATAAAAGACTTTTAATCAGGTCTCAGTGGGGAGATGCCCCCGCCCAACGTGGTCCTGAGCCTTACAGACCAGGGAGGACCAAGGTACCGAACTCGGTCTGGGTTTGGGTTCACTGACCTCAGCCCTTGGCCTCGGAAACCCAGGGTTGGGTAGGGGAGAAACCAGCCCGGATCCCTGCTCCCGATCGCTATCCAGGGAACGCCACCAGAAAACGTGTTGGTCTTTGGATGTCGGGTAAGGGCGGGATAGGGCTGGTCTGCGATGCCCTCCACAGTCGAATACCCTGCCAACCCTCGGGGGCGGGGGGGGGAAGGAGTGAGGCATCGGAGGGCGGATGGGGACAGTGGAACCCGTTATCCAGTGAGAGTCAGTGACTTCTGCAGGAGAGGGGGGAAAACTTAGAAATTCATTGCATCTTCTGCAGGGCGCTGTCCCTCCTCCAGGGCGGCAGGTGGCGCTGTTTCTCCTCCAGGGCGGCGGGTGGCGCTGTCCCTCCTCCAGGGCGGCAGGTGGCGCTGTTTCTCCTCCAGGGCGGCGGGTGGCGCTGTCCCTCCTCCAGGGCGGCAGGTGGCGCTGTTTCTCCTCCAGGACGGTGGGTGGCGCTGTTTTCACCTCCAGGGCGGCAGGTGGCGCTGTTTCTCCTCCAGGGCGGCAGGTGGCGCTGTTTTCTCCTCCAGGGCGGCAGGTGGCGCTGTTTCTCCTCCAGGGCGGCGGGTGGCGCTGTTTTCACCTCCAGGGCGGCAGGTGGCGCTGTTTCACCTCCAGGGCGGCAGGTGGCGCTGTTTTCTCCTCCAGGGCGGCGGGTGGCGCTGTTTCACCTCCAGGGCGGCGGGTGGCGCTGTTTCACCTCCAGGGCGGCGGGTGGCGCTGTCTCTCCTCCAGGGCGGCAGGTGGCGCTGTTTTCTCCTCCAGGGCGGCGGGTGGCGCTGTTTCTCCTCCAGTGCGGCGGGTGGCGCTGTCCCTCTATATCACCAGCGGCCCCTCTTGCCCCTCGCGGCTGCATTGTTGTCGACGGTAGGGGGGGGGGACCGGGCGAGCGAAGCGACGATGGCGGCGACGACGGCGGGGCCGCGGAAAATGGGCGAGGAGAAGCTGAAGGAGATGGAGGCGGAGATGGCGCTGTGAGTGGGAGGGAGGGAGAGTGAGTGTGTGTGTGAGTGATCCGGGGAGGGGGGTGGCGGTTGTGGAGACGGACCGGGACCGGCCTAGGCCCCAAGCCCCGGTCTCAGGCCCGGCCCTCAGCCGCCGAGCGGCTGCTCTCCCCGCCCCTGCAGTACCGCCGGCGACCAGCGGGATCCAGGGCGCTGTCGGCGGCGGCTGGGAACCCTGGAGCCCGCAGCGCCGCCAGCGGCCGCCGTGTGCAACTACACCCTGGGGCACAGTGACCATTGGGATGTGGGAGAGGATCAGGAACAGGAGGCCATTCGGCCCCTCCAGTCTGTACTGCCATTCGATCAGATCATGGCTGATCTTCGACCTCAACTCCACTTTCCCGCCCGATCCCCATATCCCTTGATTCCCCAAGAGTCCAAAAATCTATCGACCTCAGTCTTGAATATACTCAACAACTGAGCATCCACAGCCCTCTGGGGTGGAGAATTCCAAAGATTCACAACCCTCTGAGTGAAGAAATTCCTCCTCATCTCAGTCTTGAATGGCCGACCCCTTATCCTGAGACTATGACCCCTAGTTCTAGACTCTCCAGCCGGGGGAAACAATCTCTCAGCATCTACCCTGTCAAGCCCTCTCAGAATCTTATATGTTTCAATGAGATCACCTCTCATTCTTCTAAACTCCAGAGAGTATCGGCCCATTCTACTCAATCTCTCCTCATAGGACAACCCTCTCATCCCAGGAATCAGTCTAGTGAACCTTCGTTGCACCGCCTCTAAGGCAAGAATATCCTTCCTTAGGTAAGGAGACCAAAACTGTACACAGTACTCCAGGTGAGGTCTCACCAAAGCCCTGTACAATTGTAGTAAGACTTCCTTACTCTTGTACTCCAACCCCCTTGCAATAAAGGCCAACATACCATTTGCCTTCCTCATTGCTTGCTGTACCTGCGTGCTAACTTTCTATGTTTCTTGTACAAGGACACGCAAATCCCTCTGAACACCAACATTTAATAGTTTCTCATCATTTAAAAAATATTCTGTTTTTCTAGTCTTCCTACCAAAGTGAATAACCTCACATTTCCCCACATTATACTCCATCTGCCCCCTTCTTGCCCACTCACTTAACCTGTCTATATCCCTCTGCAGACTCTTTGTGTCCTTACTTTCCCACCTAGCTTTATATCGTCAGCAAACTTGGATACATTACACTCGGTCCCTTCATCTAAGTCATTAATATAGATTGTAAATAGCTGAGGCCCAAGCACTGATCCTTGCGGCACCCCACTGGTTACAGCCTGCCAACCTGAAAATGGGAGAGTGCAATAGCACAGCAAGATCCCACAAATGAGCGGTTTAGTTTTTTTTTGTTGCAGGGAGGAATGTTGGCCTGGGCGGAGGGAAGGGGAAGTAGAAAGGAACCCCACTGCCACTTGCTCTCTGGTGTAGACACACGGCAGCAGACAATTTTGCGCACAGCAAGATCCCACTGCCTGAAAGGGCGGTGGAAGCAGATTCAATAATAACTTTCAAAAAAGGGAATTGGATAAATACTTGAAGGGGAAAATTTTTGCAGGGCCGTGGGGAAAAGTTGGGGTGGGAGGTGAAATGGGGACAAATTGGATAGCTCTTTCAAAGAGCCAGTACAGGCACGATGGGAGGAATGGCCTCCTGTACCATTCAGTGATCCCGAACGCGGCCTGAAGTGGGAATAAATTCAAAACTGATCTTGCGGTAACAATATTTCAGTGGGAATCTGCAGAAGAGTGGGAGCAGTTAGCCTTTCCCTTGTGATCAAATCCCTCCACGGCCTCCCCGCCCCTCCTCCCTATCTCTGTGACCTCCTCCAGCCCCTACGACCCTCCGAGATCTCTGCGCTCCTCCAATTCTGGCCTCTTGCCCATCCCCCGATTCCCATCGCTCCACCATTGGCGGCCGTGCCTTCAGCTGCCTGGGCCCTGAGCTCTGGAATTCCCTCCCTAAACCTCTCCGCCTCTCTCTCTCCTCCTTTAAGACGCTCCTTAAAACCTACCTCTTTGACCAAGCTTTTGGTCACCTGTCCTAATATCTCCTGATGTGGCTCGGTGTTAAGTATTGTCTGATTTACGCTCCTGTGAAGCGCCTTGGGACGTTTTAAGGCGCTGGATAAATGCTTAAATAAACAGACGCTTCACACACTCCCAGTTTGTGTAACGCCCGTCGATCTCTTTCACAGGTTCGAGCAGGAGGTGCTCGGGGCTCCCGTCTCGGCTCCAGCCGTCACCGCGGCAACCGAATCCCCGCCGGTGGCAATAAAACCAGTGCCCATCTCCCGTCCGATCATCGGGACCAACACCTATCGGCAGGTGAAGTGCGGGAGTGAAGGGAAGGGGGGGGTGGTTAAATTGTGTGGTGAGATACGGGGCGTCAGTCTGGAGTCTGCGATTGGTGCAGGAGCAACATTAGGGAGGGTAACAATAGCGTTGTATTCCTCTCCCCCTCCCCCTGCCAATTCCCCTCTAGTGTCGCCAGCTGTTCGACTGTGCAGGGCATCACAGCCATGCCCGATCCTGTCCTCGCCCGACAGGAACAGGAGGAGGCCATTCAGCCCCCTCGAGCCTGTTACACAGGAACAGGAGGAGGCCATTCAGCCCCCTCGAGCCTGTTACACAGGAACTGGAGAAGGCCATTCAGCCCCTCGAGCCTGTCACATAGCCATGATCTGTTGCCCCATTCAGTTAGATCATGGCTGATCTGTACCTCAACTCCATTTACCCGCCTTTGCTCCGTATCCCTCGATACCCTTATGCGACAAAAATCTATCGCTCTCGGTCCTGAAAACACCAATTGACCCCCATCCTCGACTGCCTTTCAGGGGAGAGAGTTCCAGATTCCCACTCCCCTTTGTGTGAGGAAGTGCTTCCCGACATCACCCCTGAACGGCCTGGCTCTGATTTTAAGGTTCTGCCCCCTTGTTCTGGACTCCTCCCACCAGAGGAAATAGTTTCTCTCTATCGACCCTATCGACAGACGCACTGTCCAAAGGGAGTCTCTGGGCAATGATCAGGGGCAGGAACCCTGGCTACTTTCTTCCCCCTCCCTAACCCAGGGGCGCTAAGGCCGATCAAAACCCCCACTCCCACCACACCGGGTGAGATCAGTAACTCAGCAATGACTGGCGGTGGGACCTGCCTTGTTTTAGTGACTCAAACCCACACCAGGGCTCTTCACCTCCCAACGTTAAGGAACCCAAGGCCCCAATTGGAACATAAGAGCGAAAGAAATAGGAGCAGGAGTCGGCCATTCGGCCCCTCGAGCCTGCTCCGCCATTCAATAAGATCGTGGCTGATCTTCGACCTCAACTCCACTTTCCTGCCCGATCCCCATATCCCTTGATTCCCCTAGAGTCCAAAAATACACACGAACATATGAATTAAGAGCAGGAGTAGGCCAGTCGGCCAATTTGATAAGATCATGGCTGACCTGATTGTGACCTCAACCCTACTTTCCTGTCTACCTACTATAACCTTTGACTCCCTTGTTAATCAGGAATCTATCGCTCTCAGTCTTGAATATACTCAACGACTGAGCATCCACAGCCCTCTGGGGTAGAGAATTCCAAAGATTCACAACCCTCTGAGTGGAGAAATTCCTCCTCATCTCAGTCCTAAATGGCCGACCCCTTATCCTGAGACTATGCCCCCAAGTTCTAGACTCTCCAGCCAGGGGAAACAGCCTCTCAGCATCTACCCTGTCAGAATCTTATATGTTTCAATGAGATCACCTCTCATTCTTCTAAACTCCATAAGACCATAAGAGATAGGAGCAGGAGTAGGCCATTCGGCCCCTCGAGCCTGCTCCGCCATTCAATGAGATCATGGCTGATCTGATTTTTACCTCAACTCCACTTTCCCGGCCTTTCCCCATATCGTTTGACTCCCTCGCTGATCAAAAATTTGTCTAACTCAGCCTTGAATGTATTCAATGACTCAGCCTTCACAGCTTTTTGGGGGAAAGAATTCCAAAGATTCACGACCCTCTGGGAGAAGAAATTCCTCCTCATTTCTGTTTTAAACGGGCGACCCCTTATTCTGAGACTATGCCCCCTAGTTTTAGATTCCCCCATGAGGGGTAACATCCTCTGAGCATCTACCCTATCGAGTCCCCTCAGAATCTTGTATGTTTCAATAAGATCTCCTCTCATTCTTCTAAACTCCAATGAGTACAGACCCAACCTGTTCAATCTTTCCTCATAAGACAACCCTTCCATACCCAGAATCAACCTAGTGAACCTTCTCTGAACTGCCTCCAATGCAAGTATGTCCTTCCTTAAATAAGGGCACCAGAACTGTACGCAGTACTCCAGGTGTGGTCTCACCAGCACCCTGTACAGTTGTAGGATGACTTCCCTGCTTTTATACTCCATCCCCCTAGAAATAAGGGCCAATATTCCGTTTGCCTTCCGGATTACCTGCTGCACCTGTATGTTGACTTTTTGTGTTTCATGTACGAGGATATCCAGATCCCTCTGTACTGCAGCATTTTGTAGTATTTCTCCATTCAAATAATATTTTGCTTTTTTATTTTTCCTCCCAAAGTGGACGACTTCACATTTTCCCACATTATATTCCATCTGCCAAATTTTTGCCCATTCGCTTAACCTGTCAATATCCCTTTGCAGACACTTTGTGTCCTCATTGCAACTTGCTTCTCCACCTATCTTTGTATCAGCAGCAAATTTGGCCACAAGACACTCTGTTCCTTCATCCAAGTCATTGATATATATTGTAAATAGTTGAGGCCCCAGCACTGATCCCTGCGGCACCCCACTAGTTACAGATTGCCATTTCGAAAATGACCCTTTTATCCCGACTCTTTGTTTTTTGTTAGTTAGCCAATCCTCTATCCATGCCAGTATATTACCCCCAACACCATGAGCTCTTATCTTGTGCAGTAATCTTTTATGTGGCACCTTATCGAATGCCTTTTGGAAATCCAAAAATACTGCATCCATTGGTTCCCCTTTATCCATCTGCCCGTTACTTCCTCAAAGAACTCTAATAAATTTGTCAGACATGATTTCCCCTTCATAAAACCATGTTGACTCTCCTTGATTGTATTATGAGTCTCCAAATGTCCTGCTACTACTTCCTTAATAATGGATTCTAGCATTTTCCCAATGACAGATGTTAGGCTAACTGGTCTACAGTTACCTGCTTTCTGTCTCACTCCCTTCTTGAATAGGGGTGTTACATTTGCGGTTTTCCAATCCGCTGGGACCTTTCCAGAATCGAGTGAATTCTGGAAGATTACAACCAATGCATCCACTATCTCTGTAGCCACTTCCTTTAAGACCCTCGGATGCAAGCCATCAGGTCCAGGGGACTTGTCAGCCTTTAGACCCATTAGTTTACCTAGTACTTTTTCTCTAGTGATAGTGATTGTTTTTAGTTCCTCCCTCCCCTTTGCCCCTTGATTTTCTACTATTATTGGTATGTTATCAGTGTCTTCTACTGTGAAGACAGATACAAAATATCTGTTCAATTCCTCTGCCATTTCCTTGTTTTCCATTATTATTTCCCCAGTCTCATCCTCTAAGGGACCAATGTTTACTTTAGCTACCCTCTTCCTTTTTATATACTTGTAGAAGCTTTTACTGTCAGTTTTTATATTTCTTGCTAGTTTACTCTCATAATTTATTTTCTCCCTCTTTATTATTCTTTTAGTCATCCTTTGCTGGTTTTTAAAGTTTTCCCAATCTTCGGGCTTACCAGTAATCTTTGCCATGTTGTATGCTTTTTCTTTTAACCTGATACCATCCTTGACTTCCTTAGTTAGCCATGGTTGGTTCACCCTTTTTGTGGAGTCTTTCCTCCTCACAGTGATATATTTTTGTTGCGAGTCATAAAATATCTTTTTAAATGTTTGCCAGTGTTTATCCACCATCACACCATCTAATCTGTTTACCCAGTCCACTTTAGCCAATTCCACCCTCATTCCTTTATAATTGCCCTTATTTAAGTTTAATACAGTAGTTTCAGACCCAAGATCCTCGCTCTCAAACTGGATGTGAAATTCTATCATGTTATGATCACTGCTTCCCAAGGGACCCTTTACTTTGAGATCATTAATTAATCCTGTTTCGTTACCCATTACCAGATCCAAAATGGCCTGTTCCCTGGTTGGTTCCCCGACGTATTGGTCTAAGAAACAGTCCCTAATACACTCGATGAACTCCTCCTCAGGGCTATTTTTGCCAATTTGATTTGTCCAATCTATGTGAAAGTTAAAATCGCCCATGATTATTGCATTACCTTTTTTACAAGCCCTCCTTATTTCCTGATTAATATTTTGCCCTACAGTGTAGCTACTGTTAGGGGGCCGAAATACTACTCCCACCAGTGATTTCTTTCCCTTGCTATTTCTTACCTCCACCCAAATTGATTCGACATTTTGATCTTCTGAGCCGAGATCATTTCTCACTATTATACCAATTTCATCCTTTATTAACAGAGCTACCCCACCACCTTTACCTTTTTTCCTGTCCTTCCGAAATGTTAAATAACCCTGAATATTTAGCTCCCAACCTTGGTCACCTTGCAACCACGTCTCTGTAATGGCCACGAGATCAGACCCATTTGTTTCTATTTGTGCCGTCAATTCATCTATCTTATTACGAATGCTGCGCGCATTCAGATAAAGAACCTTTAATTTTGTCTTTTTCCCATTCTTTCCTACCCCGGCCCCAGAGATACTCCAGAGAGTTTAGGCCCATTCTACTCAATCTGTCTTCATAGGACAACCCTCTCATCCCAGGAATCAATCTAGTGAGCCTTCGTACTCCAGGTGTGGTCTCACCAGAACCTTATAAAATAGCAGCAAGGCTTCCTTACTCTTGCACTCATCAGGACTTTTCCCGGTATCCTGGGCCTTAAACGCACTGGTACCAAGGAACAGATAGCTGGTGACCATTGGCGGCCGTGCCTTCAGTTGCCTGGGCCCTGAGCTCTGGAATTCCCTCCCTAAACCTCTCCGCCTCTCTCTCTCCTCCTTCAAGACGCTCCTTAAAACCTACCTCTTCGACCGAGCTTTTGGTCACCTGTCCGAATATCTCCTCATGTGGCTCGGTGTCAAGCTTTGTCTGATTTACGCTCCTGGGACATTTTAATACGTGAAAGGTGCTGTACAAATGGGAGTTGTTTTATTGACGTGTGGTGGGAGTGGGGAGGGAGTTGGAATCTTGCTGTGCGCCGAATGGCTGCCGCGTTTACCCACGTAGCGACAGTCACTGCCCCTTTTTTAAGCCGTCGGTGGGACGTGAGCTGTTGTGATGCTGAGAGAGAGAGAGGAGGGTGGATGCGAGAAACACTGTTCCGATTCTCTGGGACTGCGCCCCTTAATGCCGCGATGGATTATAACCGCGTGCTTCTCTCCTGCCCGCAGATCCAGCAGAGCCTGGAGGCACGTGCCGCAGCCACTGTGATGCCGCCAGTCGTAGGGCCTCCGTCGCCTTTCGTCGGACCAGGTTTGTCCTCCCAACTCTTGGCCATCCTCCGCTCCACCATCGGCGGCCGTGCCTTCAGCTGCCTGGGCCCTAAGCTCTGGAATTCCCTCCCTAAACCTCTCCGCCTCTCTCTCTCCTCCTTTAAGATGCTCCTTAAAATCTCCCTCTTTGACCGAGCCTTTGGTCACCTGTCCTAATATCTCCTTATGTGGCTCGGTGTCAAATTCTGTCTGATTTACGCTCCTGTGAAGCTCCTCGGGACGTTTTACTACCTTAAAGGCGCTGTAGAAATGGGAGTTGTTGTTGGTAGTTGATGCTGACTTCCGGGTGGATCAGACAGCGGAGATTTATTGACCCCTCCCCCCCACTATCCGGGGCAGGGAGGGGCAGGGAGGGGTGCGGAGGGGCAGGGAGGGGTGCGGAGACACTGGTCGTGTTTGCAAAGTTCTTTTGGGGGAGAAACACGGACGGGAATTTTTCACGGTTTAATGAAAAAAAGACAGGACGAATATTTCTGTCGCACCGACACATCCTCAGGACGTCCCAAAGCGCTTCGCAGACAATGAAGTACTTTTTTTTGAAGTGTGCTCACTGTTGTAATGTAGGAAACGCGGCAGCCGATTTGCGCACAGGAAGATCCCACAAACAGTGATGTGATAAATGACCAGATCATTTTTAGTGATGTCGGTTGAGGGATAAATATCGGCCCCAGGACACCGGGGAGAACTCCCCCCTGCTCTTCTTCAAAATAGTGGCCGTGGGATCTTTTACATTCACCTGAGAGGGGCACACGGGGACCTCGGTTTAACATGTCATCCGAAAGACGGCACCTCCGACAGTGCAGCGCTCCCTCAGTGCTGACCCTCCGACAGTGCGGCGCTCCCTCAGTACTGACCCTCCGACAGTGCGGCGCTCCCTCAGTGCTGACCCTCCGACAGTGCGGCGCTCCCTCAGTGCTGACCCTCCGACAGTGCGGCGCTCCCTCAGTGCTGACCCTCCGACAGTGCGGCGCTCCCTCAGTGCTGACCCTCCGACAGTGCGGCGCTCCCTCAGTGCTGACCCTCCGACAGTGCGGCGCTCCCTCAGTGCTGACCCTCCGACAGTGCGGCGCTCCCTCAGTGCTGACCCTCCGACAGTGCGGCGCGCCCTCAGTGCTGACCCTCCGACAGTGCGGCGCGCCCTCAGTGCTGACCCTCCGACAGTGCGGCGCTCCCTCAGTGCTGACCCTCCGACCGTGCGGCGCTCCCTCAGTGCTGACCCTCCGACAGTGCGGCGCTCCCTCAGTGCTGACCCTCCGACAGTGCGGCGCTCCCTCAGTACTGCCCCTCCGACAGTGCGGCGCTCCCTCAGTACTGCCCCTCCGACAGTGCGGCGCTCCCTCAGTACTGCCCCTCCGACAGTGCGGCGCTCCCTCAGTACTGCCCCTCCGACAGTGCGGCGCTCCCTCAGTACTGCCCCTCCGACAGTGCGGCGCTCCCTCAGTACTGCCCCTCCGACAGTGCGGCGCTCCCTCAGTACAGACCCTCCGACAGTGCGGCGCTCCCTCAGTGCTGACACTGGGGAGTGTCGGCCTGGATTATGGGGCTCGAGTCTCTGGAGTGGGGGCTCGAACCCACACCTTCTGACTCAGAGGCGAGAGGAAGAGAGAGACCCACTGAGCCAGGGCTGACAGTTGTTGCAGAGAGGAAGGGTGTGTGTTATATCTTCTATCGAGAGATCTAATCTTCATGCGAGTGTCACAGTCACAGGGCACAATGTGCCAAGGCAGCAATAGTGTCCCGCTCTGCTTTTAAATCACTTCCTTTCTCTCTCTCTCCACAGCAATGGCTCCCCCCAGACAAGCTCCCATTGTCCGGCCGGTGTTCGTTCCGCATGTATTGCAGAGACCGGGTGGGTAAACATTTCCCTGCGTCAATTCTCCGTGGTCATTGGAACCAGCATGTTATCAGGACAACAAATCGTCCTTCAGTGTGTGACGGTCTTAATACATCCCCTACAACTGCCAATCCCAGTGACAGACCTGTCCCCACCCGTACTGTACCCCAGTGTTATACAGTGACAGACCTGTCCCCACCAGTACTGTACCCCAGTGTTATACAGTGACAGGCCTGTCCCCACCATTATTGTACTCCAGTGTTATACATTCCCGGGTATCTGTTATATAAACCCCCCGAGCCCCTCAATTAGATTCCAGTCTGTAACTCACTCCCGGGTATCTGTTATTCTATATATAAACCCCCCGAACCCCTCGATTAGATTCCAGTCTGTAACTCACTCCCGGGTATCTGTTATTCTATATATAAACCCCCCGAACCCCTCGATTAGATTCCAGTCTGTAACTCACTCCCGGGTATCTGTTATTCTATATATAAACCCCCCCGAACCCCTCGATTAGATTCCAGTCTGTAACTCACTCCCGGGTATCTGTTATTCTATATATAAACCCCCCGAACCCCTCGATTAGATTCCAGCCTGTAACTCACTCCCGGGTATCTGTTATTCTATATATAAACCCCCCGAACCCCTCGATTAGATTCCAGTCTGTAACTCACTCCCGGGTATCTGTTATTCTATATATAAACCCCCCGAACCCCTCGATTAGATTCCAGTCTGTAACTCACTCCCTGGTATCTGTTATTCTATATATAAACCCTCCCGAACCCCTCGATTAGATTCCAGCCTGTAACTCACTCCCGGATATCTGTTATTCTATATATAAACCCCCCGAACCCCTCGATTAGATTCCAGCCTGTGACTCACTCCCGGGTATCTGTTATTCTATATATAAACCCCCCTGATAGAATGAAGTGATTGTGACGTTGCCTTGTGTGTGGGAGTGACGCCTCTTCTTGTCCCCTCTCTAGGTGGTCCCAGGATCCCTCCGATGAGACCCCCTCCTCCCCCGCCGTTGATGGGCCCTCCCATGCGCACCCCTCCACCACTGATGATGGGACACCCGATGGCCCCTCCACCTCCGATGGGACCGATGCATCCTGTGCGCTACTCCAATGTGAGTGTGTGGTCCTCGGCCGGACCCCGAGGAGGGGAGTCCAGGCCGGTGGGAGCCCCCTGTAGAAAGTAACAAGTATCGCAACAAACTGCACCTGTTGCAGTCTTCAGTTTTAGCACCAGTGTCCCCCCTGGACCCCGGGGAGTCTGGCGACCCCTGGGACCCCGGGGAGTCTGGCGACCCCGGGGAGTCTGGCGACCCCTGGGACCCCGGGGAGTCTGGCGACCCCTGGGACCCCGGGGAGTCTGGCGACCCCTGGGACCCCGGGGAGTCTGGCGACCCCTGGGACCCCGGGGAGTCTGGCGACCCCTGGGACCCCGGGGAGTCTGGCGACCCCTGGGACCCCGGGGAGTCTGGCGACCCCTGGGACCCCGGGGAGTCTGGCGACCCCTGGGGAGTCTGGCGACCCCTGGGACCCCGGGGAGTCTGGCCCCTCGTCCATTCAGCGTGTGCATCACACTCGTAGTTCAGGTGTGCTGCAGGGAGAGTTACTCGGGAGCCACAGGTAGGGTCGAGTCCGTATTGCCAGCAAAGAGTAGCTGAAAAGATCAGGCTGTTTTTTTTAAAAACAGGGTTCCTTGACTTATAAACAGGCCTAGAGTACAAAAGCAAGGAAGTTATACTAAACCCTTTATAAATCACCGGTTAGGCCTCAGCTGGAGTATTGTCTCCAATTCTGGGCACCGCACTTTAGGAAGGATGTCAAGGCCTTGGAGAGGGTGCGGAGGAGATTTACCAGAATGGGACCAGGGATGAGGGACTTCAGTTATGTGGAGAGACTGGAGAAGCTGGGATTGTTCTCCTCAGAGCAGAGAAGGTTAAGGGGAGATTTAATCGAGGGGTTCAAAATCATGAAGGGGTTTTGATAGAGTAAATAAGGAGAAACTGTTTCCAGTGGCAGGAGGGTCGGTAACCAGAGGACACGGATTTAAGGTAATTGGCAAAAGAACCAGAGGGGGAGATGAGGAGAATGTTTTTTTACGCAGCGAGTTGTTCTGATCTGGAATGCGCTGCCTGAAAGGACGGTGGAAGCAGATTCAATAATAACTTTCAAAAGGGGAATTGGATAAATACTTGAAGGGGAGAAATTTGCAGGGCTACAGGGGAAAGAGCAGAGGGGAGTGGGACTAATTGGATAGATCTTTCAAAGAGCCAGCACAGGCACAATGGGCCGAATGGCCTCATCCTGTGCTGTAAGATTCTATGATAATCAGGTGGAAGTAACTTGGATTTTAAACTGTAGACTGAAGAAGATTGAGGTAGATGGGGAGTTCCATCGTTTAAAGGGAAGAGTTTAGAGCAGCGAAAACACATTGAGTCTTACTTTTAACAAAGAAGAGTAGGACGGGGAATATCCTGCACTATTTATCCAGGGTCTCTCCGATGGGGAATATCCTGCGGTATTTATTGGCCAATGCTAATGGTTTCTCTCCTCCCACAGGTCAGCCACCTTCCTCCCTTAATGCCCGTACACCCGCCCGTGTTGCAGCCAGTACCCAAAGTGAACCTGACCATTATCCAGGCAGCACCCACAGTCTACCGTGCTCCGCCCATCAAACCCAAAGAGGTAAGTGCCAGTACGTGATTACCCAGTGCTTGTGTTGGTTTCACCGCTGCTCTGAATGGGTTCACGGTTAAAGCTCGATCCAGTTCTCTCCCTGTCCCCCCCGCCGCGGCCTCCCCCCTCGCCCCCGCCGCGGCCTCCCCCCTCGCCCCCGCCGCGGCCTCCCCCCTCGCCCCCGCCGCGGCCTCCCCCCTCGCCCCCGCCGCGGCCTCCCCCCTCGCCCCCCGCCGCGGCCTCCCCCCTCGCCCCCCGCCGCGGCCTCCCCCCTCGCCCCCCGCCGCGGCCTCCCCCCTCGCCCCCCGCCGCGGCCTCCCCCCTCGCCCCCGCCGCGGCCTCCCCCCTCGCCCCCCGCCGCGGCCTCCCCCCTCGCCCCCGCCGCGGCCTCCCCCCTCGCCCCCGCCGCGGCCTCCCCCCTCGCCCCCCGCCGCGGCCTCCCCCCTCGCCCCCGCCGCGGCCTCCCCCCGTGAAGGATTCACTGATCTCTCTTCCCCCTCTCCCTCCCCCCGTGACGGATGCACTGATCTCTCTTCCCCCTCTCCCTCCCCCCGTGACGGATGCACTGATCTCTCTCCCTCTGCCCGTGAGGGATGCACTGATCTCTCTCCCCCTCCCCGTGAGGGATGCACTGATCTCTCTCCCTCTCCCCGTGAGGGATGCACTGATCTCTCTCCCTCTCCCCGTGAGGGATGCACTGATCTCTCTCCCTCTCCCCGTGAGGGATGCACTGATCTCTCTCCCTCTCCCCGTGACGGATGCACTGATCTCTCTCCCCCTCCCCGTGAGGGATGCACTGATCTCTCTCCCTCTCCCCGTGACGGATGCACTGATCTCTCTCCCTCTCCCCGTGAGGGATGCACTGATCTCTCTCCCCCTCCCCGTGAGGGATGCACTGATCTCTCTCCCTCTCCCCGTGAGGGATGCACTGATCTCTCTCCCTCTCCCCGTGAGGGATGCACTGATCTCTCTCCCTCTCCCCGTGAGGGATGCACTGATCTCTCTCCCTCTCCCCGTGAGGGATGCACTGATCTCTCTCCCTCTCCCCGTGAGGGATGCACTGATCTCTCTCCCTCTCCCCGTGAGGGATGCACTGATCTCTCTCCCTCTCCCCGTGAGGGATGCACTGATCTCTCTCCCCCTCCCCGTGAGGGATGCACTGATCTCTCTCCCTCTCCCCGTGAGGGATGCACTGATCTCTCTCCCTCTCCCCGTGAGGGATGCACTGATCTCTCTCCCTCTCCCCGTGAGGGATGCACTGATCTCTCTCCCTCTCCCCGTGACGGATGCACTGATCTCTCTTCCTCTCCCCGTGAGGGATGCACTGATCTCTCTCCCTCTCCCCGTGACGGATGCACTGATCTCTCTCCCTCTCCCCGTGAGGGATGCACTGATCTCTCTCCCTCTCCCCGTGAGGGATGCACTGATCTCTCTCCCTCTCCCCGTGACGGATGCACTGATCTCTCTCCCTCTCCCCGTGAGGGATGCACTGATCTCTCTCCCTCTCCCCGTGACGGATGCACTGATCTCTCTCCCCTTCCTCTCTCCCTGTAGATCGAGGTCCCGGAACAGCACCTCCCGCCCCTGCTGGAGGAGAAGGACATGCTGCCATTGGACGACAGCCTGATCGGACCCAGCATGCCAGAGATCGAGCCTCCACACCTTGAGGTAAGATGGGGGAGTAACCCTGATCAGCGTATGGCACTGCGATGCTGGGGAGAGTGCAGTCCCAGCGGCAGGCTGAGGGGCGGGGGGTTGGGGAGATTTAAATTGGTGGGGGTGGGTGGGTAGCACAGTGCCCCTGGGTTAAAGAGAGGGGGAAATCAGACAGGGTTCCTGCTCCTGATCACTGTCCAGTGACCCCTGGGTTAAAGAGAGGGGGAAATCAGACAGGGTTCCTGCTCCTGATCACTGTCCAGTGACCCCTGGGTTAGAGAGAGGGGGAAATCAGCCAGGGTTCCTGCTCCTGATCACTGTCCAGTGACCCCTGGGTTAGAGAGAGGGGAAATCAGCCAGGGTTCCTGCTCCTGATCACTGTCCAGTGACCCCCTGGGTTAGAGAGAGGGGGAAATCAGCCAGGGTTCCTGTGATGCCCTACATAGTGCAATAGCCTGCACATGAATCCTTCAGGACACCCAAGCTCGATGCTTTATCCCAAACCAGGTCAACACCCCCTCCTGATCCAGTGTGACCTTCCCCACTCTTGCTCCAGCCTATCGGAAGTCGTGCCTGGGACATCCGCTATTTGGCTGAACGGCCTCCCAAATCCGCCTGTGTCTGAGAGAAGGCTCGGTCCGAGAGGGTGAAAGCTGCAGCTGACTCGCCCAACCCAGACCCACCTCACAGAGGAGAGACCTTTACCCCTGCCAAGTCAGTCATTGAGTTTTCAAGTTAGTGCAGGTCCTGATCTAAATGGATCTCTGACTCACACTGTTAGACCAAGGCTCTGATTTACTTGCTTTTTTCTCAGGTTGGGGAGGTAATAACAGAAGATAAAAAGAGAAACAAGCAGGAGAAGGCAAAACGATGCATTCGAACAGCAGCTGGGATTTCCTGGGAGGATCCAAGTCTGCTGGAATGGGAGCACGGTCAGTCTGTTCTTCTGTGCACAGCCTGACACCGTCCTATAGATCTCACTCACACCGTCCGATAGATCTCACACACACCGTCCGATAGATCTCACGCACACCGTCCGATAGATCTCACGCACACCGTCCGATAGATCTCACGCACACCGTCCGATAGATCTCACCCGCACCGTCCGATAGATCTCACGCACACCTTCCGATAGATCTCACGCACACCGTCCGATAGATCTCACCCACACCGTCCGATAGATCTCACCCACACCGTCCGATAGATCTCACGCACACCGTCCGATAGATCTCACCCACACCGTCCGATAGATCTCACGCACACCGTCCGATAGATCTCACGCACACCGTCCGATAGATCTCACGCACACCGTCCGATAGATCTCACTCACACCGTCCGATAGATCTCACTCACACCGTCCGATAGATCTCACGCACACCGTCCGATAGATCTCACTGACACCGTCCGATAGATCTCACCCACACCGTCCGATAGATCTCACCCACACCGTCCGATAGATCTCACACACCGTCCGATAGATCTCACACACCGTCCGATAGATCTCACGCACACCGTCCGATAGATCTCACCCGCACCGTCCGATAGATCTCACCCGCACCGTCCGATAGATCTCACCCGCACCGTCCGATAGATCTCACGCGCACCGTCCGATAGATCTCACGCGCACCGTCCGATAGATCTCACGCACCGTCCGATAGATCTCACGCACACCGTCCGATAGATCTCACGCGCACCGTCCGATAGATCTCACGCGCACCGTCCGATAGATCTCACGCACCGTCCGATAGATCTCACGCACACCGTCCGAAACATCTCACGCACACCGTCCGATAGATCTCACGCACACCGTCCGATAGATCTCTCGCACACCGTCCGATAGATCTCACTCACACCGTCCGATAGATCTCACTCACACCGTCCGATAGATCTCACGCACCGTCGGCCCCGTCTCTCTCGCACGCCCCATAGGAAAGAAATAGTTTACATTTCTACAGCGTCTTTCACCACCTCAGGACGTCCCAAAGCGCTTTACAGCCAATGAAGTACTTTTTTTTGAAGTGTAGTCGCTGCCGTAATGTAGAGAAACGCAGCTGCCAATTTGCGCACAGCAAGATCCCACAAACAGCAATGAGATAATGACCAGATGATCTGTTTTAATGGTGTTGGTTGGGAGGGAATATGTTAACAAAGCATGTAAAAGCATTGTGAAATAATCAGTTCTTCCGTTTCAGACGATTTCCGAATTTTCTGTGGCGATCTGGGCAACGAGGTGAACGACGACATCCTGGCTCGAGCGTTCGGCAAGTACCCGTCCTTCTTAAAGGCCAAAGTCATCCGTGACAAGAGGACGGGGAAGACCAAAGGCTACGGCTTCGTCAGCTTCAAGGACCCCAACGACTACGTCCGAGCGATGAGGGAGATGAACGGTGAGTCAGCACAAGCTTTCGGGTTCAAAACAACCCTGTCCAGCTCCTCCCTGCCCTGCGGGATATCGCTATCGAATAACCGGGGGGAGAGTTACAGGCTGGAATCTAATCGAGGGATTCGGGGGGTTTATATATAGAATAACAGATACCCGGGAGTGAGTTACAGGCTGGAATCTAATCGAGGGGTTCGGGGGGTTTATATATAGAATAACAGATACCCGGGAGTGAGTTACAGGCTGGAATCTAATCGAGGGGTTCGGGGGGTTTATATATAGAATAACAGATACCCGGGAGTGAGTTACAGACTGGAATCTAATCGAGTGGTTCGGGGGGTTTATATATAGAATAACAGATACCCGGGAGTGAGTTACAGGCTGGAATCTAATCGAGGAGTTCGGGGGGTTTATATATAGAATAACAGATACCCGGGAGTGAGTTACAAGCTGGAATCTAATCGAGTGGTTCGGGGGGTTTATATATAGAATAACAGATACCCGGGAGTGAGTTACAAGCTGGAATCTAATCGAGTGGTTCGGGGGGTTTATATATAGAATAACAGATACCCGGGAGTGAGTTACAAGCTGGAATCTAATCGAGGGGTTCGGGGGGTTTATATATAGAATAACAGATACCCGGGAGTGAGTTACAGACTGGAATCTAATCGAGTGGTTCGGGGGGTTTATATATAGAATAACAGATACCCGGGAGTGAGTTACAGACTGGAATCTAATCGAGTGGTTCGGGGGGTTTATAGATAGAATAACAGATACCCGGGAGTGAGTTACAGGCTGGAATCTAATCGAGGAGTTCGGGGGGTTTATATATAGAATAACAGATACCCGGGAGTGAGTTACAAGCTGGAATCTAATCGAGTGGTTCGGGGGGTTTATATATAGAATAACAGATACCCGGGAGTGAGTTACAAGCTGGAATCTAATCGAGTGGTTCGGGGGGTTTATATATAGAATAACAGATACCCGGGAGTGAGTTACAAGCTGGAATCTAATCGAGTGGTTCGGGGGGTTTATATATAGAATAACAGATACCCGGGAGTGAGTTACAAGCTGGAATCTAATCGAGTGGTTCGGGGGGTTTATATATAGAATAACAGACACCCGGGAGTGAGTTACAGACTGGAATCTAATCGAGGGGTTCGGGGGGTTTATATATAGAATAACAGATACCCGGGAGTGAGTTACAGACTGGAATCTAATCGAGGGGTTCGGGGGGGTTTATATATAGAATAACAGATACCCGGGAGTGAGTTACAGGCTGGAATCTAATCGAGGGGTTCGGGGGGGTTTATATATAGAATAACAGATACCCGGGAGTGAGTTACAGGCTGGAATCTAATCGAGGGGTTCGGGGGGTTTATATATAGAATAACAGATACCCGGGAGTGAGTTACAGGCTGGAATCTAATCGAGGGGTTCGGGGGGTTTATATATAGAATAACAGATACCCGGGAGTGAGTTACAGACTGGAATCTAATCGAGGGGTTCGGGGGGGGTGGTGTGCCCCTGTAAGATGCCAAGATTGGGCCCGTCGGCCGGGGACAGTGAGTTTGCGGGGCTGAGCACCAATATCAGGGCGGGGGGGTAGTGGGGGTCTCAGAAATGACACAGCGTTTAAACCCCAGGCCGGCTGCTGATCCCTGCTTGTCCCCCTTTTCTCCAGGGAAGTACGTGGGCAGTCGCCCCATCAAGTTACGGAAGAGCATGTGGAGAGACAGGAACATGGACGTGGTGCGGAAGAAACAGAAAGAGAAGAAAAAGTTGGGTCTGCGGTGAGCGATCGTCGTGGGGGGTGGGGGCGCAGGGGAATGTGGGGGGTCCCACCGGCGGGACGAGGAGCCCCCCCACCTCCCCCCTGCCCCCCGAACCTGCGGCCGCTCGGGCTGGTCACTTGGACACTGAGTCAGGGCTCACCAAGAGCCTGGGACTTACAGACAGCGTGTGAAGTTCTCTCTCACCTTCTCTCTGTCTTGTCTAAAAAGAAAATGTTCGTCCTTCGCTTTTTACAACTGGTTTTAGACGAGGAGCTCAACATTATACAGATCATCGATGGGACTCATCACTGGACTAACGAGAGGGGTCTAGGAGTGGGCACACTCCCCTAACAGTGCAGTGGACTCTTTCACACTCGCACACGCACTCACACTTACGCACGCACTCACACTCACGCACGCACTCACACTCATACTTGCACACGCACTGACACTCGCACTCGCACCATCCCCAACACTCATTTTGACTTGTACATCTCGCAATTTGTTGGATAGCAATATATTGTTTTTCTGTGAATTCCCAACCTCGCCTCTTTCTTTGCGTGTGGGCGGTTTGTTTCCCGGTGCGGTTTGGGAACGCCGGGCGTCCATGCGGAGTGGACTGGGCGCTGCGGTGGGTTCCCTCGCCGAGGGTGGCCGTGCAGGAGAATCTCTCTCGCAGCCAGCTGCGTGGCCCGAAGTCCGCTCGCTACCCCCCCCCCCCCCCCCCCACCGATTGGGGGTCCTCGGCAGAAAGCTGTGGGCAAATTGGCCCTCAGTCAAAGGGGGACAGACCGAGGAGCAGATCACTGAAGCTTACAGAGAATTACATCGAATGCACAGCACAGAAACAGGCCATTCGGCCCGACTGGTCTATCCCGGTGTTTATGCTCCACACGAGCCTCCTCCCTCCCTACTCCATCTCACCCTATCACCATATCCTTCTATTCCTTTCTCCCTCATGTGTTTATCCAGCTTCCCCTTAAATCCATCTACACTATTCACCTCAACTACTCCTTGTGGGAGCGAGTTCCACATTCTCACCACTCTCTGGGTAAAGAAGTTTCTCCTGAATTCCCTATTGGATTTATTAGTGACTATCTTATATTTATGGCCCCCGAGTTCTGGTCTCCCCCACAGGTGGAAACATTTTCTCTACGTCTACCCTATCAAACCCTTTCATAATCTTAAAGACCTCTATCAGGTCACCCCTCAGCCTTCTCTTTTCTAGAGAAAAGAGCCCCCAGCCTGTTCAGCCTTTCCTGATAGTTATAACCTCTCAGTTCTGGTGTCATCCTTGTAAACCTTTTTTGCACCGTCTCCAGTGCCTCTATATCCTTTTTTATAATATGGAGACCAGAACTGTGCACAGTGCTCCAAGTGTGGTCTAACCAAGGTATATGGAGAGCAGAACTGTGCACAGTGCTCCGAGTGTGATCTAACCAAGGTATATGGAGAGCAGAACTGTACACAGTGCTCCAAGTGGGGTCTAACCAAGGTTTGATACAAGTTTAACATAACTTGTCTGCTTTTTAATTCTATCCCTCTGGAAATGAACCCCAGTGCTTGATTTGCCTTTTTTTATGGCCTTATTAACCTGCATCACTACTTTCAGTGATTTGTGTATCTGTCCCCCCAGATCCCTCTGCTCCTGTACCCCATTTAGACTCCTATTATCTGAGCAGTGTGTGGCCTCCTTATTCTTCTTCCCAAAATGTACCACCTCACACGTCCCCGTACTGAAATTCATTTGCCGTTGACACGTCCATTCTGCAAGTTTACTAACGCCTCGTATTTTGTCGCCGTTTTCTCGGTATTGAGTACACCTCCTAATTTAACCCGCACCGGTGTGAAATGCGCAGCACCGATCCTTCTGCTGCCTCGCCACTTTGCCGTCCCATCCTGTGAACAATCAGCCAAGAGCCTGGGGCTACGCGGCTGGCCGGTTTCTCGCAGCTCGACTGGGCTCAGTCTGAAACCCAGCAGACGGCACCGACTTCTGAGAGAAAAAAAGGAGACTCTTGCTTTTTTGCAGCGCCTGTTGCCTTCCCTTCGAGGCCGCAGTCGTTCCGGTGAGAAATGGTTTGGGGAAATTGCGGGGACCTGCAGCACTGCAGTGCCACCACTGGAGGCCAATGGGGCGCGCTATATGCCCACTGGAGACCCACAATCTGCATTTATATAGCGCCTTTCACGGCCTCAGGACGTCCCTCAGCGCTTTGCAGCCGATGAAGTAGTCTCGGAGTACCGTCACCTTTGTATGTCCTTGTGTGCTCTTTCAAAGAGCTAGCACGGGCACGATGGGCCGAATGGCCACCTTCTGTGCTGTATGATTCTGTGACGGGGGTGAGATCAGCTGTGATATCCCCACAGTTCCCTGGCGATGATCATTGACCCCCCCCCCCCCCCCCGCCCCGAGTGGGGTATCGGGACAGTGCGGAGGAGGTTTTCCTGCTTATCGACCTATCTGGTGATCAGTGAGGTTACTGCCCGTCTGTCTGGAACTGTCTGTCCCTAACATTCTGTCTGTGTACTCAGTAATCAGTTGCCAGGCAAGTAACTCACAGTGCACAAGAACACAGGCACACTGTCTGTTTACAGGTGGACGGAGTCTGTCCATGTCTGGGTTCTGAGATAGACAGATAACCAACTGCAGTGATGAACCGAGCAAAAAAATCAACATATTTATAACAGAATACAAACTGAAGAGGCATAGGCTGGTCGAACTGTGCGGTGCAGCAACTATTTCAAAAACAAGTACAGCACGGGTTAGATACAGAGTAAATCTCCCTCTACACTGTCCCATCAAACACTCCCAGGGCAGGTACAGGGTTAGATACAGAGTAAAGCTCCCTCTACACTGTCCCATCAAACACTCCCAGGGGCAGGTACAGGGTTAGATACAGAGTAAAGCTCCCTCTACACTGTCCCATCAAACACTCCCAGGGCAGGTACAGGGTTAGATACAGAGTAAAGCTCCCTCTACACTGTCCCATCAAACACTCCCAGGGCAGGTACAGGGTTAGATACAGAGTAAAGCTCCCTCTACACTGTCCCATCAAACACTCCCAGGGCAGGTACAGGGTTAGATACAGAGTAAAGCTCCCTCTGCACTGTCCCATCAAACACTCCCAAGGCAGGTACAGGGTTAGATACAGAGTAAAGCTCCCTCGACACAGTCCCATCAAACACTCCCAGGGCAAGTACAGCATAGGCAGATGGGGGCCTTGGATTAACGTCTCATCTGAAAGACGGCATCTCCGACAGTGCTCAATACTGACATTGGGGAGTGTCGGATTATGGGGCTCAAATCTCTGGAGTGGGGGCTGGAACCCACGACCTTCTGCCTCAGGCGACTGTTACCCACTGAGTGATGGCCGACACCTCGGACAGGTGATTTACAGACTCTCATCACTGCAAGAAAAAAGTTAGTATGCAGGTGCAGCAGGTGATCAAGAAGGCCAACGGAATGTTGGCTTTTATTGCTCGGGGGATAGAATATAAAAACAGGGAGGTATTGCTGCAGTTATATAAGGTATTGGTGAGACCGCACCTGGAATACTGCATACAGTTTTGGTGTCCATACTTAAGAAAAGACACACTTGCTCTCGAGGCAGTACAAAGAAGGTTCACTCGGTTAATCCCGGGGATGAGGGGGCGGACATATGAGGAGAGGTTGAGTAGATTGGGACTCTACTCATTGGAGTTCAGAAGAATGAGAGGCGATCTTATTGAAACATATAAGATTGTGAAGGGGCTTGATCGGGTGGATGCGGTAAGGATGTTCCCAAGGATGGGTGAAACTAGAACTAGGGGGCATAATCTTAGAATAAGGGGCTGCTCTTTCAAAACTGAGATGAGGAGAAACTTCTTCACTCAGAGGGTAGTAGGTCTGTGGAATTTGCTGCCCCAGGAATCTGTGGAAGCTACATCATTAAATAAATTTAAAACAGAAATAGACAGTTTCCCAGAAGTAAAGGGAATTAGGGGTTACGGGGAGCGGGCAGGAAATTGGACATGAATTTAAATTTGAGGTTAGGATCAGATCAGCCATGATCTTATTGAATGGCGGAGCAGGCTCGAGGGGCCGATTGGCCTACTCCTGCTCCTATTTCTTATGTTCTTATGACCCGTAACAGACTAACGAGAAGAAGTTCACACCAGCAGGTCTCAGTCTGGTTTCAATGTATTTATTTTTTCTCTGAGGGCGTTTTCCCACCTGTTCTGTCCTGGAGTACCGTAACCCCGTTAGACCCCTCGGAAGCAGTGACCAGTGTCCAAGCAGCCCTTCTGGTGGGTGTCTGTCGCCCCTCCCCTGGGCAGCGGTAACGTCCGCTTCAGTTGTGCGTGTACTGGAGCGCGAGAATCGTGACCAGTATCGTGTAGCCTGTGACACCGATCGCCGTGCCCGCCATGTTCAAAACCAGCGCCGTCTTTGATCGTCGTTTGGCCAAATATGTCTTCCCCAGGGAATTCATATCACGCGTCTGGAGGAGAAATAACACAGACACTGACTCTCACCGGGGTACGGGTCCCGCAGACACCGACTCTCACTGGGGTACGGGTCCCACACACACCGACTCTCACTGGGGTACGGGTCCCACAGACACCGACTCTCACTGGGGTACGGGTCCCACAGACACCGACTCTCACTGGGGTACGGGTCCCGCAGACACCGACTCTCACTGGGGTACGGGTCCCACACACACCGACTCTCACTGGGGTACGGGTCCCACACACACCGACTCTCACTGGGGTACGGGTCCCACAGACACCGACTCTCACTGGGGTACGGGTCCCGCACACACCGACTCTCACTGGGGTACGGGTCCCACAGACACCGACTCTCACTGGGGTACGGGTCCCACAGACACCGACTCTCACTGGGGTACGGGTCCCACACACACCGACTCTCACTGGGGTACGGGTCCCACAGACACCGACTCTCACTGGGGTACGGGTCCCACAGTGCCGCTGGGTTAGGGCCGGCACAGATCCAGGATGAGCTCCTGCCTGATCACTACCCAGTGACTCACGCACAGATAATCGGACAGTGGAACCATCGGGGCTAGTCTGTGATGCCCCCCACGGTCAGCCAGCCAACTGACACTCGTTGCCTCGGCTCACGGGTGAATAGTGGCAACTCGCCTGAAATTGGGAACGAAGCCTGTGGAACCCGTACCCCAGTGAGCTTTGGAGCCCCCAGGAGAGGTGGGGTTCGACTGGAGAATAAGAGCAGAGAACACAGGAACTGGAGGAGGCCATTCAGCCCCTCGAGCCTTCTCCACCATTCAATCAGATCGTGTACCTCCACTCCATCTACCCGCCTTGGTTCTGTAACCCTTAATCCCCTCACCCAACAAAAATCGATCAATCTCAGTTTTGAAATTTCCAATTGACCCCCGGCCTCAACAGCTTTTTGGGGGAGAGAGTTCCAGATTCCCACTCCCCTTTGTGTGAAGAAGTGCTTCCCGACATCACCCCTGAACGGCCTGGCTCTAATTTTAAGGCTCTGCCCCCTTGTTCTGGACTCCCCCCACCAGAGGAAATAGTTTCTCTCTATCGACCCTATCGAATCCTTTAATCATCTCAAACCCCTCGATTAGATCACCCCTTAATCTTCTAAACTCGAGGGAATACAAGCCCAGTCTGTGCAACCTGTCCTCGTAATTTAACCCTTTTAGCCCCGGTATCATTCTGGTGAATCTGCGCTGCACCCCCTCCAAGGCCAATATATCCTTCCTGAGGTGCGGTGCCCAGAACTGAACCCATTCTCTCCAGATGGGGATCTGACCAGAGCTCTATATAAACAGTTAACGTAACTTCCTCCCCTTTTGTATTCCAGCCCTCTTGAGATAAAGGCCAACATTCCATTAGCCTGTTAAAATTATTTTTTGTACCTGTCTACTGGCTTTTAGTGATTTCTGTACTTGGACCCCAAAATCTCTCTGCTCCTCCACAGTTCTGTCGGGAAGCAGATTCAATTATAACTTTCAAAAGGGGAATTGGATAAATACTCGAAGGGGGAAAAATTTGCAGGGCTGTGGGGAAAGAGCAGGGGGGGAGTGGGACTAATTGGATAGATCTTTGCAAGAGCCGGCACAGGCACGATGGGCCGAATGGCCTCCTTTTGTGCTGCATCATCTTGCGAATACTAGCCCAGTTGGTGCGACCTGTCCTGGTGATTTAACCGTCCAAACCCCGGTATGGAGAGGGGAGAGAAGTCTTCGGAGACTTACCCGGACGGAGTAGAGCAAGGCCGCAATCCCCACGGGCAGGCAGCAGCACAGCAGGTTGCAGATGGAGAAGAGCAGATAATCGGGGACCGGGCGAGAGTCGGGCCGCAGACTCGACTGGCCCGAGCCCTCCTCCCCCCGGACGGGCCCTCCCGCCAGAGCAGGACGGTCGCGGTTCCAGAGGGGCCGGCTGGCAGGGTCTGGGCCGGGAGGGCCGCCGTCGGCTTTCTGGTCCGTGCCCAGCGAGTGGCCGAGTTCCACCTGCTCGAGGGACACCATCAGGAGGGGGCAGCGAGAGACTGATCGATATAACCCTCAGGGCAAGACTGGCTCCGATTGTCCACGTCCCCGTCTCTCCCATCTGATTGTTTCCTGGTTGCTCTCCCTCACGTCAGGTGTACAAAACAACCTGCACTTTAACCCGTGTTACTCAATCTCTCCTATCAGCAGTGGAATTAGTTATACCCACTGTCTCGTCAAAAACTCCCAGGGCAGGTACAGCAGGGGTTAGATACAGAGTAAAGCTCCCTCTGCACTGTCCCATCAAACACTCCCAGGGCAGGGACAGGGTTTGATACAGAGTAAAGCTCCCTCCACACTGTCCCATCAAACACTCCCAGGGCAGGTACAGCACGGGTTAGATACAGAGTAAAGCTCCCTCTACACTGTCCCATCAAACACTCCCAGGGCAGGTACAGGGTTAGATACAGAGTAAAGCTCCCTCGACACTGTCCCATCAAATGTTCCCAGGGCCAGTCAGGAGTTCCAGGATTTTGACCCAGCGACGATGAAGGAACGACGATATATTGCCAAGTCCGGATGGTGTGTGACTCGCCGCAGAATACCCAGCCTCTGACCTGCTCTCGTAACCACAGCATGTAATCATAAAAATATGAAAGGCTTGCATTACATAGTGTCTTTCACCACCTCAGGATGTCCCAAAGTGCTTAACAGCCAATGAAGTATTTTTGAAGTGTAGTCACAGTGAGTCTCTCTCTCTCTCTCGCCTCTGAGTCAGAAGGTCGTGGGTTCGAGCCCACACTCCAGAGACTTGAACCCCATAATCCAGGCGAACACTTCCAGTGTCAGTGCTGAGGGAGCGCCGCACTGTCGGAGGGTCAGTACTGAGGGAGCGCCGCACTGTCGGAGGGTCAGTACTGAGGGAGCGCCGCACTGTCGGAGGGTCAGTACTGAGGGAGCGCTGCACTGTCGGAGGGTCAGTACTGAGGGAGCGCCGCACTGTCGGAGGGGCAGTACTGAGGGAGCGCCGCACTGTCGGAGGGTCAGTACTGAGGGAACGCCGCACTGTCGGAGGGTCAGTACTGAGGGAGCGCCGCACTGTCGGAGGGGCAGTACTGAGGGAGCGCCGCACTGTCGGAGGGTCAGTACTGAGGGAGCGCCGCACTGTCGGAGGGTCAGTACTGAAGGAGTGCCGCACTGTCGGAGGGTCAGTACTGAGGGAGCGCTGCACTGTCGGGGGGTCAGTACTGAGGGAGCGCTGCACTGTCGGAGGGTCAGTACTGAGTGAGCGCCGCACTGTCGGAGGGTTGGTACTGAGGGAGTGCCGCACTGTCGGAGGGTCAGTACTGAGGGAGCGCCACACTGTCGGAGGGTCAGTACTGAGGGAGCGCCGCACTGTCGGAGGGTCAGTACTGAGGGAGTGCCGCACTGTCGGAGGGTCAGTACTGAGGGAGCGCCGCACTGTCGGAGGTGCCATCTTTCGGATGAGACGTTAAACCGAGGCCCCGTCTGCCCCTCTCAGGTGGGATGTAAAAGATCCCACGGCCACTATTTTGAAGAAGAGCAGGGGGGAGTTCTCCCCGGTGTCCTGGGGCCGATATTTATCCCTCGACCGACATCACTAAAAAAAAACAGATGATCTGGTCATTTATCACATTGCTGTTTGTGGGATCTTGCTGTGCGCAAATTGGCTGCTGCGTTTCCCACATTACAACAGTGAGCACACTTCAAACAAGTACTTCATTGGCTGTGAAGACCTTTGGGACATCCTGAAATGCGCGATGGAAATGGGAGTTCTTTCCTCTCAGCTGGTTTCTCGATGCTGGTTTCGAAGATATTTTTCTTTTTCTGCCCCCTCCCCTCTCTCCTCCGTTGTGTTTGGGGTTGGAGGGGCGGGAGGGTGGAGCGAGGAAGGGGGCCGAGAGGCTGTTAAACCAGTGCCATGATCAGCCGGGCGATCCAGACAAAGTGAACGATGACTCCAATCAGTACGGCTCCAATGTTGAGCTGTCGGGAAATCATCAGGTGTCTCTTGGCGACGGCGGTCGCCCCAGCTCGGTTCGCAGACCATGTCTGGAAAGGAAAGAGAGAGAGAGAGTGGGAGTGAGAGGGGGGGTCGGACTGAGGCTTTCAACAGTAATCTGCTCCCCCTCCCCTTCTCCCCCTCCCCTTCTCCCGCTCCCACTCCCCTTCTCCCGCTCCCTCCCCTTCTCCCGTTCCCTCTCCTCCTTCTCCCGCTCCCTCCCCTTCTCCCGCTCCCCCTCCCCTTCTCCCGCTCCCTCTCCCCTTCTCCCGCTCCCTCTCCCCTTCTCCCGCTCCCTCTCCCCTTCTCCCGCTCCCCCTCCCCTTCTCCCGCTCCCTCTCCCCTTCTCCCGCTCCCCCTCCCCTTCTCCCGCTCCCTCCCCTTCTCCCGCTCCCCTCTCCCCTTCTCCCGCTCCCCCTCCCCTTCTCCCACTCCCCCTCCCCTTCTCCCGCTCCCTCTCCCCTTCTCCCGTTCCCCCTCCCCTTCTCCCGCTCCCCCTCCCCTTCTCCCGCTCCCTCTCCCCTTCTCCCGCTCCACCTCCCCTTCTCCCGCACCCCCTCCCCTTCTCCCGCTCCCCCTCCCCTTCTCCCGCTCCCTCTCCCCTTCTCCCGCACCCCCTCCCCTTCTCCCGCTCCACCTCCCCTTCTCCCCCTCCCCTTCTCCCGCTCCCCCTCCCCTTCTCCCGCACCCCCTCCCCTTCTCCCGCTCCACCTCCCCTTCTCCCGCTCCCCCTCCCCTTCTCCCGCTCCCTCTCCCCTTCTCCCGCTCCCACTCCCCTTCTCCCGCTCCCTCTCCCCTTCTCCCGCTCCACCTCCCCTTCTCCCGCTCCCACTCCCCTTCTCCCGCTCCCCCTCCCCTTCTCCCCCTCCCCTTCTCCCGCTCCCCCTCCCCTTCTCCCCCTCCCCTTCTCCCGCTCCCTCTCCCCTTCTCCCGCTCCCTCTCCCCTTCTCCCGCTCCCTCTCCCCTTCTCCCGCTCCCTCTCCCCTTCTCCCGCTCCACCTCCCCTTCTCCCCCTCCCCTTCTCCCGCTCCCTCTCCCCTTCTCCCGCTCCCTCTCCCCTTCTCCCGCTCCACCTCCCCTTCTCCCCCTCCCCTTCTCCCGCTCCCTCTCCCCTTCTCCCGCTCCCTCTCCCCTTCTCCCGCTCCACCTCCCCTTCTCCCCCTCCCCTTCTCCCACTCCCTCCCCCTTCTCCCGCTCCCCCTCCCCTTCTCCCGCTCCCCCTCCCCTTCTCCCGCTCCCTCTCCTCCTTCTCCCGCTCCCTCTCCTCCTTCTCCCGCTCCCTCTCCCCTTCTCCCGCTCCCTCTCCCCTTCTCCCGCTCCCTCTCCCCTTCTCCCGCTCCCCCTCCCCTTCTCCCGCTCCCTCTCCCCTTCTCCCGCTCCCCCTCCCCTTCTCCCGCTCCCTCCCCTTCTCCCGCTCCCCTCTCCCCTTCTCCCGCTCCCCCTCCCCTTCTCCCGCTCCCTCTCCCCTTCTCCCGCTCCCCCTCCCCTTCTCCCGCTCCCCCTCCCCTTCTCCCGCTCCACCTCCCCTTCTCCCGCTCCCTCTCCCCTTCTCCCGCTCCCTCTCCCCTTCTCCCGCTCCCTCTCCCCTTCTCCCGCTCCCCCTCCCCTTCTCCCGCTCCCTCTCCCCTTCTCCCGCTCCCCCTCCCCTTCTCCCGCTCCCCCTCCCCTTCTCCCGCTCCCTCTCCCCTTCTCCCGCTCCCTCCCCTTCTCCCGCTCCCTCTCCCCTTCTCCCGCTCCCCCTCCCCTTCTCCCGCTCCCCCTCCCCTTCTCCCGCTCCCTCTCCCCTTCTCCCGCTCCCTCCCCTTCTCCCGCTCCCCTCTCCCCTTCTCCCGCTCCCCCTCCCCTTCTCCCGCTCCCTCTCCCCTTCTCCCGCTCCCTCTCCCCTTCTCCCGCTCCCCCTCCCCTTCTCCCGCTCCCTCTCCCCTTCTCCCGCTCCCTCCCCTTCTCCCGCTCCCCTCTCCCCTTCTCCCGCTCCCCCTCCCCTTCTCCCGCTCCCTCTCCCCTTCTCCCGCTCCCCCTCCCCTTCTCCCGCTCCCCCTCCCCTTCTCCCGCTCCCCCTCCCCTTCTCCCGTTCCCTCTCCCCTTCTCCCGCTCCGCCTCCCCTTCTCCCCCACCCCTTCTCCCTCTCCCCTTCTCCCGCTCCCTCCTCCGTCTCCCGCTCCCCCTCCCCTTCTCCCGCTCCCCCTCCCCTTCTCCCGTTCCCTCTCCCCTTCTCCCGCTCCCCCTCCCCTTCTCCCCCACCCCTTCTCCCTCTCCTCCTTCTCCCGCTCCCTCTCCCCTTCTCCCGCTCCACCTCCCCTTCTCCCCCACCCCTTCTCCCCCACCCCTTCTCCCGCTCCCTCTCCCCTTCTCCCGCTCCACCTCCCCTTCTCCCCCACCCCTTCTCCCCCACCCCTTCTCCCCCACCCCTTCTCCCGCTCCCCCTCCCCTTCTCCCGCTCCACCTCCCCGTCTCCCGCTCCCTCTCCCCTTCTCCCACTCCTCCCTCCCCCTTCTCCCGCTCCCCCACCCCTTCTCCCACTCCTCCCTCCCCCTTCTCCCGCTCCCTCCTCTTCTCCCGCTCCCTCCCCTTCTCCCGCTCCCTCCCCCTTCTCCCGCTCCCTCTCCCCTTCTCCCGCTCCCTCTCCCCTTCTCCCACTCCTCCCTCCCCCTTCTCCCGCTCCCCCACCCCTTCTCCCACTCCTCTCTCCCCCTTCTCCCGCTCTTTCCCCCGTTCTCCCGCTCCCTCCCCCTTCTCCCGTTCCCTCTCCCCTTCTCCCGCTCCCTCCCCCTTCTCCCGCTCCCTCCCCCTTCTCCCGCTCCCTCCCCCTTCTCCCGCTCCCTCCCCCTTCTCCCGCTCCCTCCCCCTTCTCTCGCTCCCCTTCCCCCTTCTCCTGCTCCCCTTCCCCCTTCTCCCGCTCCCTCTCCCCCTTCTCCCACTCCTCCCTCCCCCTTCTCCCTCTCCCTTTCCTCCTTCTCCCGCTCCCTCCCCCTTCCCCCCCTCCCCCTCTCCCGCTCCTCTTCCACCCCCCCCCCCCCTCTCTTGCTCATCTTTGAACAGCTCGATGCCGCTCGTTCTCCCCATCCAGAGGGGCTGTAGGGACCCCCACATGTCCCGACTGATCAGTGCTTCCCAAGGCGGGGAGGGGTCGAGGGTTGTGGGAGGGGAGGGGAGGGTTCGGAGTGTTGGCCACATGGATTGAGACAAGGGTGCCTGGGAGTCTGAGCCTGTGCATGAAGGTGTGTGTGCGTGTGTGTTTGGGTTTGTATATGACTGCGCGTGTGTGTATATGCATGTACGAGTGTGTGTATATGCATTTGTGTGTTTTTATGCATGTGTGTATGAGTATGTGTATATCTATGTGCGTATGAGCGTGTGTATATGAGTGCGTGTGTATGAGTTTGTGTTTTTATGAGTGAGTGTGTATATGAGTTTGTGTATATGAGTTTGCGTGTGTATGAGTGTTTGTGTATATGAGTTTGTGTTTGTATATGAGTTTGCGTGTGTATGAGTGTTTGTGTATATGAGTTTGTGTTTGTATATGAGTTTGCGTGTGTATGAGTGTTGTGTATATGAGTTTGTGTACACGTTTGTGTGTGTTTGGCCGCAAAATCTGACTGGGGAAAGGGCGATTTAGGGCCGATAGCTACAAGGTGTTCACACAGAGAGAGCGAGCGATCGATACGAGGAATGGGCTCAGGGTCGGGGGAAGTGGGGGCAGGAAGCCTGGAAAGGGTTAACAGTTGGTTGCTGTGATGGGGTGGGGGCGTGTGGTGTCGTTCCGAGCGAAAATGATCAGAGGGTCTGAATAACCCCCCCACTTAAACCTATCTCTCCTGTGTGTGCGTCCCTCTCTCTCCCTCTGTTCTGTAATTGTGCGTCTCCTATACGGTGTTTCTCGCACAACCAGAGTCTCACTCAGAAGGAGTCACTGGATACGATTCAGGAGCAGCAACCCTGGCTTAACTTTTCCTCCCATACCCGGGGAAGCAAACGTGGCCTCAGCGCCCAGCCAGGTGGAGATCAGTTAATTCAACACAGCTGCTGATGGAAGCAGGGACATTCCCGCTCCGTGTCTCCCGGTCCCACCCCGGGCGGTGATCTACCGCTCCGTGTCTCTCGGTCCCACACCGGGCGGTGATCTCCCGCTCCGTGTCTCTCAGTCCCACACCGGGCGGTGATCTCCCGCTCCGTGTCTCTCGGTCCCACACCGGGCGGTGATCTCCCGCTCCGTGTCTCTCGGTCGCACACCGGGCGGTGATCTCCCGCTCCGTGTCTCTCAGTCCCACACCGGGCGGTGATCTCCCGCTCCGTGTCTCTCAGTCCCACACCGGGCGGTGATCTCCCGCTCCGTGTCTCTCGGTCCCACACCGGGCGGTGATCTCCCGCTCCGTGTCTCTCGGTCGCACACCGGGCGGTGATCTCCCGCTCCGTGTCTCTCAGTCCCACACCGGGCGGTGATCTCCCGCTCCGTGTCTCTCAGTCCCACACCGGGCAGTGATCTCCCGCTCCGTGTCTCTCGGTCCCACACCGGGCGGTGATCTCCCGCTCCGTGGGACACAGTCCCACACCGGGCGGTGATCCCCGCTCTGTGTCTCTCAGTCCCACACCGGGCGGTGATCTCCCGCTCCGTGTCTCTCAGTCCCACACCGGGCGGTGATCTCCCGCTCCGTGTCTCTCAGTCCCACACCGGGCAGTGATCTCCCGCTCCGTGTCTCTCGGTCCCACACCGGGCGGTGATCTCCCGCTCCGTGGGACACAGTCCCACACCGGGCGGTGATCCCCGCTCCGTGTCTCTCGGTCCCACACCGGGCGGTGATCTCCCTCTCCGTGTCTCTCAGTCCCACACCGGGCGGTGATCTCCCGCTCCGTGTCTCTCAGTCCCACACCGGGCGGTGATCTCCCGCTCCGTGTCTCTCAGTCCCACACCGGGCGGTGATCTCCCGCTCCCCTGAATCTCACCTTTATCGAGTACACCAGTGCAGCAAACCCAAGCGGGAGGAAGCAAAACATCACGGTGAAGATGGAACAGCCAAGGTAATCGGGAACGATCTGCGCCGCTGGTGAGGGTTCGGAGACCACCTGAAGCTGAACGATCGAGGCGTCGCAGGCACCCCTGGGGTCCGGGGCGCAGTCCCCCGACTCTCCGCTCCCCTGGTGCGGGCAGCCATCTGCGTCCGGCTGGCCCATGGGGACGTCACTCCTGGCGGACTCTTCCCCGGGCAGGCGGTTCGAGCCAGCGAGCGTCAGCTCCCGGGCACTGACCTCCGTCTCGTTCATGCCCCCCCGTCCTGCCCCAAGCCTCCAGGAGCCTGGACGGTGTCTTGTATAACCTGCACTGTTTCTACCTGTCGCTGAACCTCATTGCAATGGAGAGAGAAGGACTCGGTGAGCAGCAGTGCAGATATACCTGTGTACACAGCGGCTGATCGAGAAGCCAGACACAGGGAACCCATTGTCAGCTGGATGCTGCGTAAAGACACAACAGCTCCCTTTGTTCCACTCTCGCTGAGCCAGATAGAGTTTCGAGACCCAGTTTAAAGGGCAGGCCTCCGTTGTTAAACCAGAAAATGCTGTAGTCTGAGAGAAAAACAATTACTCATTCACGACGTCATCAGCTGTAGGTGTATCTCACTGTTAAACTATTCCTACTCCCGCACTGACTCTCACTGGGGTACGGGTCCTACACACACCAACTCTCACTGGGGTACGGGTCCTACACACACCGACTCTCACTGGGGTACGGGTCCCACACACACCGACTCTCATTGGGGTACGGGTCCCACACACACCGACTCTCACTGGGGTACGGGTCCCACAGACACCGACTCTCACTGGGGTACGGGTCCCACAGACACCGACTCTCACTGGGGTACGGGTCCCACAGACACCGACTCTCACTGGGGTACGGGTCCCACAGACACTGACTCTCACTGGGGTACGGGTCCCACACACACCGACTCTCACTGGGGTACGGGTCCCACACACACCGACTCTCACTGGGGTACGGGTCCCACAGACACCAACTCTCACTGGGGTACGGGTCCCACAGACACTGACTCTCACTGGGGTACGGGTCCCACACACACCGACTCTCACTGGGGTACGGGTCTCACACACACCGACTCTCACTGGGGTACGGGTCCCACACACACCGACTCTCACTGGGGTACGGGTCCCACACACACTGACTCTCACTGGGGTACGGGTCCCACACACACCGACTCTCACTGGGGTACGGGTCCCACAGACGCTGTTACTTCTCTCCACTGCATATATCAATGATTTGTTTATTGGACTGGACAGAGTGGTTTCGAAATTTGCGGGTGATCCCAAAATGGGAGGTGCAATTCATTGCTCAGAAATTGAATTGAAACTGCAAAGAGATATTGATAAGATGGGGGAATAGTTTAAAAAGTGTCCGATTGCATTCAATATCAGTAAAGTGTAAGGCTTACAAAAGTAACAGCAGTAATTTACACTGAGAACGGGAGAAGGCTCGATTCTGGGGAAGAGCAGAGGGATTTGAGGGGGAGAGCTTCGCAGGATATTAAAGGCAGCAACGCCCAGTTAATAGGGTCTTTAAAAAGGCTAATGGAATGGAATTCCAGGTTTTACCACAAGAAAGACTTGCATTTCCACAGCCCCTTTCACAACCTCAGGACGTCCCAAAGCGCTTTACAGCCAATTAAGTACTTTTTTTTTGAAGTGCGGTCACTGTTGTAATGTAGGAAACGCGGCAGCCAATTTGCGCACAGCAAGATCCCACAAACAGTGACCAGATCATCTGTTCTTTTACTGATGTTGGTTGAGGGACAAATATTGGCCCCAGGACACGGGGGAGAACTCCCCCTGCTCTTCTCCGAAATACTGAGTGGGATCTTTTACGTCCACCCGAGAAGGCAAACAGGGGCCTCAGTTTAACGTCTCATCCGAAAGGCGGCACCTCCGACAGTGCAGCGCTCCCTCAGTACTGACCCTCCGACAGTGCAGCGCTCCCTCAGTACTGACCCTCCGACAGTGCAGCGCTCCCTCAGTACTGACCCTCCGACAGTGCGGCGCTCCCTCAGTACTGACCCTCCGACAGTGCGGCGCTCCCTCAGTACTGACCCTCCGACAGTGCGGCGCTCCCTCAGTACTGACCCTCAGACAGTGCAGCGCTCCCTCAGTACTGACCCTCCGACAGTGCGGCGCTCCCTCAGTACTGACCCTCCGACAGTGCGGCGCTCCCTCAGTACTGACCCTCCGACAGTGCGGCGCACCCTCAGTACTGACCCTCCGACAGTGCGGCGCTCCCTCAGTACTGACCCTCCGACAGTGCGGCGCTCCCTCAGTACTGACCCTCCGACAGTGCGGCGCTCCCTCAGTACTGACCCTCCGACAGTGCGGCGCTCCCTCAGTACTGACCCTCCGACAGTGCAGCGCACCCTCAGTACTGACCCTCCGACAGTGCGGCGCTCCCTCAGTACTGACCCTCCGACAGTGCAGCGCTCCCTCAGTACTGACCCTCCGACAGTGCAGCGCACCCTCAGTACTGACCCTCCGACAGTGCGGCGCTCCCTCAGTACTGACCCTCCGACAGTGCGGCGCTCCCTCAGTACTGACCCTCTGACAGTGCGGCGCTCCCTCAGTACTGACCCTCCGACAGTGCGACGCTCCCTCAGTACTGACCCTCCGACAGTGCAGCGCTCCCTCAGTACTGACCCTCCGACATTGCAGCGCTCCCTCAGTACTGACCCTCCGACAGTGCGGCGCTCCCTCAGTACTGACCCTCTGACAGTGCAGCGCTCCCTAAGTACAGGGGAGTGTCGGCCTGGATTATGGGGCTCGAGTCTCTGGAATGGGGGCTCAAACCCACGATCTTCTGACTGAGAGGTGAGAGAGAGACCCACTGAGTCACGGCTGGCGCAGAGGGGATATAGACTATAAAAGCCAAGAGATGACGATAAGCCAATATAAAACCTTGATAAACCTCGGTTAGCGTACAGTGAGCAGTATTGGGTTCCACACTATATGTAGGATATTAGGGTTTTTGAGAGGGTACAGGGCAGATTTTGTAGGCTGCTGCCTGGTAAGAGGGTAGATGCTGAGAGGCTGTTTCCCCCGGCTGGAGAGTCTAGAACTAGGGGGCATAGTCTCAGGATAAGAGGTCGGCCATTCAAGACTGAGATGAGGAGGAATTTCTTCACTCAGAGGGTTGTGAATCTTTGGAATTCTCTACCCCAGAGGGCAGTGGATGCTCAGTCGTTGAGTTTCTTCAAGACTGAGAGCGATGGATTTTTGGACACTAAGGGAATCAAGGGATATGGGGATCGGGCGGGAAAGTGGAGGTGAGGTTGGAGATATATCGGCCGTTCCTTCATCGTCGCTGGGTCAAAATCCTGGAACTCCCTTCCTAACAGCACTGTGGGAGAACCTTCACCACACGGACTGCAGTGGCTCACCACCACCTTCTCAAGGGGCAATAAGGGATGGGCAATAAATGCCGGCCTCGCCAGCGACGCCCACATCCCATGAACGAATAAAAAAAAACTCAGAGCGAGCTGTGGGTCTGTGGGATACATTTCCAGGGTTCATTGATTGACGCAGAGACAAGGCCAACATTCAAGATTAGATTGGCTCGGTGGATGTAGCAAAAGGGGATGAAGGGATTTGAGACGAGGGAGGGTAAACATGATGAGAACTATTTGCTCGTGTGGAGGGTAAATGCCAACACAGACCGGATGGGCCGAATGGCCGCATTCAAGTCGCGATGAAGCTATTCGACGCTCTGCGAGTGTTTTAATGCCCTTTAGTACAAACGGTGTTTAGAAACGGATAACAATTTTTAAAAAACAGTTACAAGGTCAACGAGCAACAAACTAATACAGCAAAATAATACAAGTCCGAGACACCAGTCTCCGATGCCCAGATTCCAGATCTTGGGAGGCTGCAGACGGTCGGAAGCTTTGACATTCCATCCGTGAGATACAGAAGGTACGGGAATGAGCCTCCAGTGCTTCAGATTTAAAATCTAGAGTCAGCGCCTTCGGGACAGAGGGAGAGGGTGGAAATGCACAGATACGAGGCCATCCGTTCATCCTGAGACCTTTGGGAGGATCCCCCTCCTCGTGAAATATATTAAATTTATAAAGAAGTTTATTCAGTTCTCCATCTCTTGTCGACGTTCTGGGTAACGCTGAGAAACCCCCCCCCTCGACGGGCGAGATGCCAATCGCGAAGTCAAGTGGAGGAACGAGTGCAGGGAGCGTCGAGTCTCACGCCTGACGTCACTACAAACGGAAACAGGCTCCCGGTCGATCGCCAGTCCCCACTTCAGCTTTCAGATCTCTTCGCCTCGTTTGAACCCAACCGCTGCAGAGAGGGGGGCCGTCCGGGGGCCCCACTCGGAGGCCGAGCCCCTCCCCGCTCTCCGCTCCCTCAAATGCGCCAGGTACGCAGTTAAGAAGACGGCCATTATCAACGCAGCGGGAAGGATGGTGTAGAGTAGATACTGCCTGTCTCTCCGTGAGCTCAGTGTAACGGCGCAGGGACCTGTCAAAAGGGAACAAGGAGAGGTCACAAGAACATAAGAAATAGGAGCAGGAGTGGGCCATTCGGCCCCTCGAGCCTGCTCCGCCATTCGATCAGATCGAGGCTGATCTTCGACCTCAACTCCACTTTCCCGCCCGATCCCCATATCCCTTGATTCCCCGAGAGTCCAAAAATCTATCGAGCTCAGTCTTGAATAAACTCAACGACTGAGCATCCACAGCCCTCTGGGGTAGAGAATTCCAAAGATTCACGACTCTCTGAGTGAAGAAATTCCTCCTCATCTCAGTCTTGAATGGCCGACCCCTTATCCTGAGACTATGTCCCGAGTTCTAGACTCTCCAGCCAGGGGAAACAGCCTCTCAGCATCTACCCTGTCAAACCCTCTAAGAATGTTAAAAGTTTCAATGAGATCACCTCTCATTCTTCTAAACTCCAGAGAGTATCGGCCCATTCTACTCAATCTCTCCTCGTAGGACAACCCTCTCATCCCAGGAATCAATCTAGTGAACCTTCGTTGTGCCCACCGACTGTACCCCTGCAGCCTTTACCCTGTGTGCCTCTCTCACCAAGTCCGTAACTGGTGACTCTCGAGCTGGTGTCGGCCGTGACTCAGTGGGTCTCTCTCTCTCTCTCTCTCTTGCCTCTGAGTCAGAAGGTCGTGGGTTCGAGCCCCCACTCCAGAGACTCGAGCCCCATAATCCAAGCCGACACTCCCCCAGCGCCAACGAACGGGCAGCCGAGTGCCCGGGGAACGTTCCAGAACAGGCAGGGTCTGCCCCGACCGTACGCTGTGACATTTTTTTTTTAGTTGAGACCGAGGGCTGTGAATTTGATTGTGGGGCAAGTGTCACCTGATCTGCGATCAACGGGAAATCATCAGACTCTGGCCCAGAGCTAGTCTCAGATGTTGCATCTGTGGTTTCCCTCCGTTCTCTTGCTGCTCTCAAGTGGAACTGGCATCATAGAAACAAAAATAAAAGCTCAGAGTATGGCTCCCGCCTCCCCCCCCCGGGTTTAAGGTGCGTCTTAAACGCGCAAACCTGAGTCACAAAGGGAATTACGTCCTCCTGAAGCATTTCCAGTCAAAAAGAAAGATCTTGCATTTATATAGAGCCTTTCACATCCTCAGGACGTCCCAAAGCGCTTTATGGCCAATGACGTACTTTTTGAAGTGCGGTCACTGTTGTAATGTAGGAAACGCGGCAGCCAATTTGCGCACAGCAAGATCCCACAGACAGCAATGTGATTACTGACCCAGATCATCTGGTTTTTTTTTTAGTGATGTTGGTTGAGGGATAAATATCGGCCCCAGGACATGGGGGGAACCCTGGATTCTATAGTTAGGGGGAACAGACAGGCGTTTCTGCGGCCACAGATGTGATTCCAGGATGGTATGTTGCCTCCTTGGTGCCAGGGTCAAGGACGTCACTGAGCGGCTGCAGAACATTCTTGGGGGGGGGGGGGTGGGGGTCGGAGGGTGAACAGCCAGAGGTCGTGGTCCGTATCGGTACCAATGACGTAGGTAGAAAGAGGGATGAGGTCCTGCAGGCAGATTTTAAGGAGCTAAGAAAGGAATTAATAAGTAGGACCTCAAACCATAGAAAAGATACAGCACAGAAGGGGCCATTCGGCCCATCGTGTCCGCACCGGCTCGAAGAACAACCAGGTGCCCATTCTAATCCCACCTTCCAGCACCCGGTCCGTAGCCCTGCAGCTTACAGCACTTTAGGTGCAGGTCCAGGTACTTTTTAAAAGAGTTGAGGGTCCCTGCCTCTACCACCAATTCGACCTCAAAGGTAGTAACCTCCGGATTACTCCCGGTGCCACGCGCTAGCGAGTATAGAAATAGGAGGATAGAGCAGATGAATGCGTGGCTGGAGAGATGGTGCAGGAGGGAGGGCTTTAGATTCCTGGGGGAGGTGGGACCTGTACAGGCCGGACGGGTTGCACCTCAGCAGGGCCGGGACCAATGTCCTCGTGGGGAGGTTTGCTAGCGCTGTTGGGGAGGGTTTAAACTAGCTTGGCAGGAGGATGGGAACCTGAGCGTAGATTCCGAAGGGAGAGAAGCAGAGCTGGTAATGGAAGGCAGGAAATTAGTGAGTGAGTTTGGAAGGCAGAGGAAATGAAGGTTAGAAACTAGACAACAAAGGAGTTTGGCAGTGCTTAATGGTGGAGACCTGATTGGAAGGAGTCTAGTGAATAAGGCAGATGAGCTGAGAGCACAGACAGACACGTGGCAGTACGATATCGTAACTATTACAGAAACATGGCTTAAAGAGGGGCAGGAATGGCAGCTCAACGTCCCTGGTTACAGGGTTTTCAGACGAGATAGAGAGGGGGATATAAAAGGAGAGGGGGGTGGCAATATTGGTTAAAGGAACAATTACAGCTGTGAGGAGGGATGATATGTTGGAAGGATCATCAAATGAGGCCATATGGGTTGAGCTAAAGAACAAAAAAGGGGCAGTCACACTGCTGGGAGTGTACTATAGACCCCCAAACAGTCAGAGGGAGACAGAAGAGCAAATATGTAGGTAAATTTCTGAGAAGTGCAAAAACAATAGGACAGTAATAGGGGATTTCAACTACCCGAATATTAACTGGGACACAAACAGTGTGAAGGGTATAGAGGGCGCAGAATTCTTAAATTATATTCAGCAGAACTTTTTTAGCCAGTACGGAGCAAGCCCAACAAGAGGGGGGGCAGTTCTGGATTTAGTTTCAGGGAATGAAGCTGGGCAGGTGGAAGGAGAATCAGTGGGAGAGCATTTTGGTGGGAGTGATCATAATTCAGTGAGATTTAGCATAGTTATGGAAAAGGACAAAGATAGAACAGGAGTAAAAGTTCTTAATTGAGGAAAGGGCAATTTTACTAAGCTGAGAAGTGATTTAGCAAAAGTGGACTGGAAACAGCTACTCGAAGGTAAATCAGTGTCAGAGCAGTGGGAGAGATTCAAGGGGGAGATTCAAGGAGTGCAGAGTAAACATGTTCCCACAAAGAGAAAGGGTGGGACTGCCAAATCTAGAGCACACAGGGTAAGATAAGGCGAAAAAGGGAAGCTTAAGTCAGAGACCGAGAGCTCGATACTGCAGAAAGTCCAGAGGAGTATAGAAAGTGCAGGGGGGGAAATTAAACAGGAAATTAGGAAAGCAAAGAGAGGGCATGAAAAAATACTGGCAAGTAAAATCAAGGAAAACCCAAGGATGTTTTATAAATACATTAAGAGCAAGAGGATAACTAAGGAAAGAGTAGGGCCGATTAGAGATCAAAAAGGGAAACTATGTGTGGAGGCGGAGGATGTGGGGATGGTTTTTAATGAATATTTTGCATCTGTCTTCACAAAGGAGAGGGGCGATGCAGAGATTGTAGTTAAGGAGGAGGAGTGTGAAATATTCGATGGGATGAACATAGAGAGAGAGAAAGTATTAAGGGGATTAGCATCTTTGAAAGTAGATAATCGCCAGGCCCGGATTAAAAGAGAAGCAAGGGAGACTCTGACCATCATTTTCCAATCCTCACTGGATACAGGCGCGGTGCTGGAGGATTGGAGGACGGCTAACATTGTACCATTGTTTAAAAAGGGAGCGAGGGATAGACCGAGTAATTACAGGCCAGTCAGTCTAACCTCGGTGGTGGGCAAATTATTGGAATCAGTTCTGAGGGACAGGATAAACCATCACTTAGAAAGGCACGGATTAATCAAGGACAGTCAGCACGGATTTGTTAAGGGAAGGTCGTGTCTGACTAACTTGATTGAATTTTTTGAGGAGGTAACAAGGAGGGTCGATGAGGGTAGTGCGTTTGACGTAGACTAAATGGATTTTAGCAAGGCTTTTGACAAGGTCCCACATGGCAGACTGGTCAGGAAAGTACAAGCCCATGGGATCCAAGGGAAAGTGGCAAGTTGGATCCAAAATTGGCTCAGTGGCAGGAAGCAAATGGTAATGGTCGACGGGTGTTTTTGTGACTGGAAGGCTGTTTCCAGTGGGGTTCCACAGGGCTCAGTACGAGGTCCCTTGCTTTTTGTGGTGTATATTAATAATGTACGGGGCAAGATTAAGAAGTTTGCAGAAGATGCAAAAATTGGCCATGTGGTTGATAGTGAGGAGGAAAGCTGTAGACTGCAGGAAGATATCAACGGACTGGTCAGGTGGGCAGAAAAGTGGCAAATGGAATTCAATCCTGAGAAGTGTGAGGTAATGCATTTGGGGAGGGCAAACAAGGCAAGGCTGTACACAATAAATGGGAGGATACTGAGAGGTGTAGAGGAAGTGAGGGACCTTGGAGTGCATGTCCACAGATCCCTGAAGGTAGCAGGACAGGTAGATAAGGTGGTTAAAAAGGCATACGGGATACTTTCCTTTATTATCAGAGGCATAGAATATAAGATCAGGGAGATTATTCTGGAACTGTATAAAACACTAGTTAGGTCACAGCTTGAGTACTGCGTACAGTTCTGGTCACCACATTACAGGAAGGATGTGATTGCACTAGAGAGGGTGCAGAGGAGATTTACGAGGATGTTGCCGGGACTGGAGAATTTTAGCTATGGGGAAAGATTGGATAGGCTGGGGTTGTTTTCTTTGGAACAGAGGAGGCTGAGGGGAGATTTAATTGAGGTGTATAAAATTATGAGGGGCCTAGATAGAGTGGATAGGGAGGACCTATTTCCATTAGCAGAGAGGTCAATAACCAGGGGGCATAGATTTAAAGTAATGGGTAGAAGGATTAGAGGGGAGCTGAGGAGACATTTTTTCCCCCAGAGGGTGGTGGGGGTCTGGAACTCACTGCCTGAGAGGGTGGGAGAGGCAGAAACCCTCAACTCATTTAAAAAGTACCTGGATGTGCACCTGAAGAGCCGTAACCCACAGGGCTACGGACCAAGTGCTGGAAAGTGGGATTAGGCTGGTGGCTCATTTTTGACTGGCGCGGACATGATGGGCCGAATGGCCTCCTTCTGTGCCATAAATTTTCTATGATTCTAACTCCCCCCTGCTCTTCTTCGAAATAGTGAACTTGGGATCTTTTATGTCCCAACTGAGAGGGGCAGACGGGGGCCTCGGTTTAACATCTCATCCGAAAGACGGCCCCTCCGACAGAGCAGCGCTCCCTCAGCACTGACCCTCCGACAGCGCGGCGCTCCCTCAGTACTGACCCTCCGACAGTGCGGCACTCCCTCAGTACTGACCCTCCGACAGTGCGGCGCTCCCTCAGTACTGACCCTCCGACAGCGCGGCGCTCCCTCAGTACTGACCCTCCGACAGTGCGGCGCTCCCTCAGTACCGACCCTCCGACAGTGCGGCGCTCCCTCAGTACTGACCCTCCGACAGTGCGGCGCTCCCTCAGTACTGACCCTCCGACAGCGCGGCGCTCCCTCAGTACTGACCCTCCGACAGTGCGGCGCTCCCTCAGTACCGACCCTCCGACAGTGCGGCTCTCCCTCAGTACTGACCCTCCGACAGTGCGGCGCTCCCTCAGTACCGACCCTCCGACAGTGCGGCGCTCCCTCAGAACTGACCCTCCGACAGTGCGGCGCTCCCTCAGTACTGACCCTGGGAGTTTCAGCGTACTGACTTCATTCTGGATCAGCTGTCACATTGCCCCAAAACCCCAATCTCAGTGACACAGGGTAGCAGAAACGGCCACCGTGTCATCAGAACCTGGGCCCCCTTTTAATCTGCGCCAATGAACGTAAAAGAATGGAAAATAACAGGGGCAAACTTACCCACAATGGCAAATGTCCTCGTAATCTGTTGATTCAACAGACGGTTCGTCAGAACAAACGTAAAGTTGCTCCCTGCCCGCTCCAGGATGAGCAGACGGCTGCTGATGGAGTAAAGCCCCTCAGGACCGGCCCTGATTTCCGTCTGGGCTCTGTCTGTGACGTTGACTCCTGTACCGTTCTGCCACTCCACCTCCGCCTTCGGGTAACCGCCGTCTGTGTGGACGCGGAGGAGCCCGCGGCTCGAGCAGTTACGCAGGTCGAAGGTGAGCCGTGGCTCCCTGTACGGCGCTGGAATGGTCAAGCAGAGAACGGTGATTCTGTACAGTCGTTTCTCACGTGGACTTCGAACCCATTTCATCAGGACCTCCCACTCCTCCCAACATCTGTACAACACACAGGCATCTACATGTCTGTGCTGGCTACTAAACTAATCCCACTGCCCCTTTCTCCCCCTCTCTCTCTGTCTCCCTCTCTCTCTCTCTCTGTCTCCCTCTCTCTCTCTCTCTGCCTCTCTCTCTCTGTCTCCCTCTCTCTCTCTCTCTGTCTCCCTCTCTCTCTCTCTCTGCCTCTCTCTCTCTGTCTCCCTCTCTCTCTCTCTCTGCCTCTCTCCCTCTGTCTCCCTCTCTCTCTCTCCCCCCTCTCTCTCTGTCTCCCTCTCTCTCTCTCTCTGCCTCTCTCTCTCTGTCTCCCTCTCTATCTCTGTCTCTCTCTCTCTCTCTGCCTCTCTCTCTCTGTCTCCCTCTCTCTCTCTGTCTCCCTCTCTCTCTCTGCCTCTCTCCCTCTGTCTCCCTCTCTCTCTCTCTCTCTGTCTCCCTCTCTCTCTGTCTCCCTCTCTCTCTCTCTCTGCCTCTCTATCTCTGTCTCTCTCTGACTCTCCCTCGATCTCTCTCTTTCTCTGTCTGTCTCTCTCGGTCTCTCTCTCTGTCTCGCTCCCTCTGTCTCTCTCTCTCTGTCTCTCTCTCTGTTTCTCTCTGTCTCTCTTTCTCTCTCTTTGCCTCTCTTTCTCTCTCTGTCTCTCTTTCTCTCTCTCTCTCTGTCTCTCTCTCTGTCTCTGCCTCTCTGTCTCTGCCTCTCTCTCTGTTTCTCTCTGTCTCTCTTTCTCTCTCTCTCTGCCTCTCTCTCTCTCTGTCTTTCTCTGTCTCTGTCTCTCTCTGCCTCTCTCTCTGTCTCTCTCTGCCTCTCTCTTTCTCTCTCTGTCTCTCTCTGCCTCGCTCTCTGTCACTAATTTTCCTCTCCCAGAGACAGAGATTCTGCTGGACAGCAAGCAGTTGGGATGTTAGGATGGGCCTCAGCACCTCTGGGCTGAGGAGCAGACAATGGACCAGATCACGGCCCAGGGACCCCTGCCGGAAAGTGTGTGAGCTCAGAGTCGGGGCTGGCAGTGATGCCCACCACAGTCGAATATCTGGTCCAAACTCTAGAATCGCCAATTGCAGTGGACAGCACAGAACCTGTACCCCAGCAAGAGGCAGGTCCTTCGAAGGAGGGAAGGAGAGTGCAGTTAATTTACTACATGCACATGTGCACATATGTGTTTGTATATATGTGTGTGTTTGTATGTGTCTTTGTACATGTATGTGTGTTTATATGTGTGTGTTTGTAAATGTGTGTTTGTAAACGTGTGTCTTTGTAAACATGTGTTTGTAATTGTGCGTGTTTGAACGTGTGTGTGCGTGTACATGTATGTAGGTTTGTACACGTGTGTGCAAGTCTAGTGCATAATGAGGTGGATAGTTATTTAACAAAAGAAAGATCTTGCATTTCTACAGCGTCTTTCACCACCTCAGGACGTCCCAAAATGCTTTACAGCCAATGAAGTACTTTTTTTTGAAGTGCGGTCACTGTTGTAATGTGGGAAACGCGGCCAATTTGCGCACAGCAAGATCCCACAAACAGCAATGTGATAAATGACCAGATCATCTGTTTTTTTTAGTGATGTTGGTTGAGGGATAAATATCGGCCCCAGGACACCGGGGAGAACTCCCCCCTGCTCTTCTTCAAAATAGTGGCCGTGGGATCTTTTACATCCACCTGAGAGGGCAGACGGGGCCTTGGTTTAACGTCTCATTCGAAAGACGGCACCTCCGACAGTGCAGCGCTCCCTCAGTACTGACCCTCCGACAGTGCAGCGCTCCCTCAGTACTGACCCTCCGACAGTGCGGCGCTCCCTCAGTACTGACCCTCCGACAGTGCGGCGCTCCCTCAGCACTGACCCTCCGACAGTGCGGCGCTCCCTCAGTACTGACCCTCCGACAGTGCGGCGCTCCCTCAGTACTGACCCTCCGACAGTGCGGCGCTCCCTCAGCACTGACCCTCCGACAGTGCGGCGCTCCCTCAGTACTGACCCTCTGACAGTGCAGCACTCCCTCAGTACTGGCACTGGGGAGTGTCGGCCTGGGATTATGGGGCTCGAGTCTCAGGAGTGGGGGCTCGAACCCACGGCCTACTGACTCCGAGGCGAGAGAGAGAGAGACCCACTGAGTCATAGCTGATAGCTAATTTACACCGTACCTGCTACGTGCATGTGTGCATCTATGTGTTTGTACATGTGTGTAAGTCCGTGCTTGCTGACACACACATTGGTTCCCGGTCCAGCAATACCTCAATTTTAAAATTCTCATCCTCGTGTTCAAATCCCTCCTCGCCCCCCTCCCTATCTCTGTAACCTCCTCCAGCCGCCTACGACCCTCCGAGATCTCTGCGCTCCTCCAATTCTGGCCTCTTGTCCATCCCCCCGATTTCCATCGCTCCACCATTGGCGGCCGTGCCTTCAGCTGCCTGGGCCCTGAGCTCTGGAATTCCCTCCCTAAACCTCTCCGCCTCTCTCTCTCCTCCTTTAAGACGCTCCTTAAAACCTACCTCTTTGACCAAGCTTTTGGTCACCTGTCCTAATATCTCCTTATGTGGCTCGGTGTCAAGCTTATGCGCCTTGGGGACGTCTTACGATGTAAAAGGTGCCGTACAAACGCAAGCAGTTGTTGGATATTCACGCCTTACCCGCTACGGTCACCTGTACGAGCCGCTTGCTGCTTCCCGTCTCGCTGCTGGCGCTGCACATATATGTGGCCTCATCACTCAGCCGCACGTCCCGCAGTTGGAGAGAGGCGTTACCGGCCAGCAGTCCCTCCGGGAAGAGCCGGGTCCTGTTGAGGTAGAGTGGGTCCTGCTTGCTCAGCTGGTCCTGCTGGTAATAGTAACTATGCACCACCCTGTCGGAACCCACCAGCTGCCAAGTGATCACCAGCCGGGGCAGGGAGATGCTGGGGACCGGGTTGAAAGTGCACGGCAGGGTGAGGTCACGGCCAAACAGGGCGATGATCGGAGAAACTGCAAACGATCCTGGGACGCAAACAAAACAAAAACACGTTCTGACGTTTTATTACAGAGGGAGCTTTACTCTGTATCTAACCCTGTACCTGCCCTGGGAGTGTTTGATGGGACAGTGTAGAGGGAGCTTTACTCTGTATCTAACCCTGTACCTGCCCTGGGAGTGTTTGATGGGACAGTGTAGAGGGAGCTTTACTCTGTATCTAACCCTGTACCTATCCCTGGGAGTGTTTGATGGGACAGTGTAGAGGGAGCTTTACTCTGTATCTAACCCTGTACCTATCCCTGGGAGTGTTTGACGGGACAGTGTAGAGGGAGCTTTACTCTGTATCTAACCCGTGCTGTACCTGCCCTGGGAGTGTTTGACGGGACAGTGTAGAGGGAGCTTTACTCTGTATCTAACCCTGTACCTGCCCTGGGAGTGTTTGATGGGACAGTGTAGAGGGAGCTTTACTCTGTATCTAACCCTGTACCTATCCCTGGGAGTGTTTGATGATTGGTCATCACTTACTCACAAAGGAGGGGAAATTGTCTGTCCCTGTTGAAATCCGTCCCCATTTTAAACGCTGCCTGTCTCTGTACGATGATTATGTATTTGAGCATTAACCACAGAGGAAGTAATGGGAGACAGCACTCACCGCGGAAGAGCAGATGTTGCACGGTGAGGAGACAGGAGAGGCTCGGGATGGTCCTTTCCATGGTGAAGGCTCCTGAAAGGAAGATCAGAACTGTCAGTAACGGAGCAGGAAACGGTCAGCAGTCCTGTACTGGCCTCCAATTCTGGCCTCTTGTCCATCCTCCGATTTCCATCGCTCCACCATTGGCGGCCGTGCCTTCAGCTGCCTGGGCCCTGAGCTCTGGAATTCCCTCCCTAAACCTCTCCGCCTCTCTCTCTCCTTTAAGACTCTCCTTAAAACCTACCTCTTTGACCAAGCTTTTGGTCACCTGTCCTAATATTTCCCGATGTGGCTCTCATTCCCCACTCAGTCTCTTATACCCTCTATAAGGACCCCTCTCATTCCCCACTCAGTCCCTTATACCCTCTATAAGGACCCCTCTCATTCCCCACTCAGTCCCTTATACCCTCTATAAGGACCCCTCTCATTCCCCACTCAGTCTCTATACCCCTCTATAAGGACCCCTCTCATTCCCCACTCAGTCCCTTATACCCCTCTATAAGGACCCCTCCCATTCCCCACTCAGTCCCTTATACCCCTCTATAAGGACCCCTCCCATTCCCCACTCAGTCCCTTATACCCCTCTATAAGGACCCCTCCCATTCCCCACTCAGTCCCTTATACCCCTCAATAAGGACCCCTCTCATTCCCCACTCAGTCCCTTATACCCCTCTATAAGGACCCCTCTCATTCCCCACTCAGTCCCTTATACCCTCTATAAGGACCCCTCTCATTCCCCACTCAGTCCCTTATACCCCTCTATAAGGACCCCTCTCATTCCCCACTCAGTCCCTTATACCCCTCTATAAGGACCCCTCTCATTCCCCACTCAGTCTCTATACCCTCTATAAGGGACCCCTCTCATTCCCCACTCAGTCCCTTATACCCCTCTATAAGGACCCCTCTCATTCCCCACTCAGTCTCTATACCCCTCTATAAGGACCCCTCTCATTCCCCACTCAGTCCCTTATACCCTCTATAAGGACCCCTCTCATTCCCCACTCAGTCCCTTATACCCCTCTATAAGGACCCCTCCCATTCCCCACTCAGTCCCTTATACCCCTCTATAAGGACCCCTCATTCCCCACTCAGTCCCTTATACCCTCTATAAGGACCCCTCTCATTCCCCACTCAGTCCCTTATACCCTCTATAAGGACCCCTCTCATTCCCCACTCAGTCCCTTATACCCTCTATAAGGACCCCTCTCATTCCCCACTCAGTCCCTTATACCCCTCTATAAGGACCCCTCTCATTCCCCACTCAGTCCCTTATACCCCTCTATAAGGGACCCCTCTCATTCCCCACTCAGTCCCTTATACCCCTCTATAAGGACCCCTCTCATTCCCCACTCAGTCCCTTATACCCCTCTATATTTGAGCCCCACCTACTTGTATCTGTGCGATTCTAGCAATCCATCAATCTGTTCAGTTCCATTCTAATCTGATGTCGCTGTTTCTCTAACCAAGAAATCAGTGGTTATACGAGAGACTTGTACAGTTAGCAGAAGCTGACTATCACACGGTCTCATGTTCTATTCCACCAACCCACAAAGCTTGGCCCCGTTAGACGTCCTCTTTCTGCACAACTGCAGGAGGTCAGTGCTGACGTCACTTGTCTCCAAGCTTTTTAAACAAAAACAACCCGGTAATAACATTAAAGCTTTTTTTTCTGGTTAAAAAGTGACACTGTTCTGGGTAAAAATTAATGGCATTTCAAGAAGGTATCGTCAGCTAAAGTAATTTTGCCCAATAGCAAAAACATTCCCAGGGCAAGACTGGAAAAATTTATACTCTTACAAAGATAGAGGTAGAGGTAGAGACAGAGACCGAGATAGAGAGATAGAGAGACAGACAGAGACCGAGAGAGAGAGAGACAGACTGAGACCGAGAGAGAGAGATAGAGAGACAGACAGAGACCGAGAGAGATAGAGAGACAGACTGAGACCGAGAGAGAGAGATAGAGAGATAGAGAGACCGAGAGAGATAGAGAGACAGACTGAGACCGAGAGATAGAGAGACAGACAGAGACCGAGAGATAGAGACACAGACAGAGACCGAGAGAGATAGAGAGACAGACAGAGACCGAGAGAGATAGAGAGACAGAGACAGAGACTGAGAGAGAGAGAGAGTTAGAGAGACAGATAGACAGACAGAGACCGAGAGAGATAGAGATAGAGAGACAGAGACCGAGAGAGAGAGATAGAGAGACAGAGAGAGATAGACAGAGACCGAGAGAGATAGAGACAGAGAGACAGAGACCGAGAGAGAGACAGAGAGACAGACAGAGACCGAGAGAGATAGAGATAGACAGAGACCGAGAGATCGAAAGATAGAGATAGAGAGACAGACAGAGACCGAGAGAGATAGAGATAGACAAGAGACCGAGAGATCGAAAGATAGAGATAGAGAGACAGACAGAGACCGAGAGATAGAGACAGACAGAGACTGAGTGAGAGATAGATAGAGATAGACAGAGACTGAGAGAGAGAGATAGAGAGACAGACAGAGACCGAGAGAGAGAGATAGAGATAGACAGAGACCGAGAGAGAGATAGATAGAGATAGACAGAGACTGAGAGAGAGAGATAGAGAGACAGAGATAGACAGAGACCAAGAGAGAGAGAGAGATAGAGAGACAGAGAGAGATAGACAGAGACCGAGAGAGATAGAGATAGAGAGACAGAGACCGAGAGAGATAGGTGGATAGAGACCGAGAGAAAGAGAGATAGACAGAGACCAAGAGAGATAGACAGAGACCGAGAGAGATAGAGATAGACAGGGACCGAGAGAGAGAGAGATGGATAGAGATAGACAGAGACCGAGAGAGATAGACAGAGACCGAGAGAGAGAGATAGATAGACAGAGGTAGACAGAGACCAAGAGAGAGATAGAGATAGACAGAGACCGAGAGAGATAGAGAGACAGAGACCAAGAGAGAGAAAGAGATAGACAGAGACCGAGAGAGAGAGAGAGAAAGATAGACAGAGAGAGGGATAGAGATGGACAGAGACCGAGAGAGAGAGATAGAGACAGAGATAGAGAGAGATAGAGACAGAGAGAGACAAAGATAGAAACAGAGATAGGGTCAGATAGACATAGGGGAACACAGAAAGAGAGAGAGGGATTGAAAGTAACAGAGAGTGAAGAAGAGAACACCGGGGAGAACTCCTCCCTACTTTTCTTCGAAGTAGTGGCCATGGGATCTTTTACATCCACTTGAGAGGGGCAGACGGGGCCTCGGTTTAATGTCTCATTTGAATAACGGCACCTCCGACAGTGCAGCGCTCCCTCAGTACTGACCCTCCGACAGTGCAGCGCTCCCTCAGTACTGACCCTCCGACAGTGCGGCGCTCCCTCAGTACTGACCCTCCGACAGTGCGGCGCTCCCTCAGTACTGACCCTCCGACAGGGCAGCGCTCCCTCAGTACTGACCCTCCGACAGTGCGGCGCTCCCTCAGTACCGACCCTCCGACAGTGCGGCGCTCCCTCAGTACTGACCCTCCGACAGTGCAGCGCTGCCTCAGTACTGACCCTCCGACAGTGCAGCGCTCCCTCAGTACTGACCCTCCGACAGTGCAGCGCTGCCTCAGTACTGACCCTCCGACAGTGCAGCGCTCCCTCAGTACTGACCCTCCGACAGTGCAGCGCTCCCTCAGCACTGACCCTCCGACAGTGCAGCGCTCCCTCAGCACTGACCCTCCGACAGTGCAGCGCTCCCTCAGTACTGACCCTCCGACAGTGCGGCGCTCCCTCAGTACCGACCCTCTGACAGTGCGGCGCTCCCTCAGTACTGACCCTCCGACAGTGCAGCTCTCCCTCAGTACTGACCCTCCGACAGTGCGGCGCTCCCTCAGTACTGACCCTCTGACAGTGCGGCGCTCCCTCAGTACTGACCCTCCGACAGTGCGGCGCTCCCTCAGTACCGACCCTCCGACAGTGCAGCGCTCCCTCAGTACTGACCCTCCGACAGTGCAACGCTCCCTCAGTACTGACCCTCCGACAGTGCGGCGCTCCCTCAGTACTGACCCTCCGACAGTGCGGCGCTCCCTCAGTACTGACCCTCCGACAGTGCGGCACTCCCTCAGTACTGACCCTCCGACAGTGAATCATAGAGAGGTTACAGCACAGAAGGAGGCCATTCGGCCCATCGAGTCCGTGCCGGCTCTCTGCAAGAGCAATCCAGCTGGTCCCACTCCCCCGCCCTTTCCCCGTAGCCCTGCAAATTTTTCCCTTTCAAGCACTTATCCAGTTCCCTTTTGAAGGCCATGATTGAATCTGCCTCCACCACCCCCTTGGGCAGAGCATTCCAGATCCTAACCACTCGCTGTGTGAAAAAGTTTTTCCTCAACCCCAGCTTCTCCAGTCTCCCCACGTAACTGAAGTCCCTCACCCCTGGGACCATTCTGGTAAATCTCCTCTGCACCCTCTCCAAGGCCTTCACATCCTTCCTAAAGTGCGGTGCCCAGAACTGGACACAATACTCCAGTTGTGGCCGAACCAGTGTTTTACGAAGGTTCATCATAACCTCATCGAAACAAATAACTCTCCTGTAATGTTGCTCAGGAGTGCTGCGGGGCCTGCTTTGTGATCCCTCCCTCGCCCCACTGCTGCCGAAATTCAACAACATTTTTCCCACTGCCGTAATACAGCAGATTTACTGAAATAATTTTCACAGGACTCACAAGGTCAAACTGTGACACAGTATTTGCCTAAAATACAAATGCTTTTACATATTTGTTCATTCTTCCCAAATTCCTCCCAAAACATTCTTTCTCAGTTATTAATACGATTACAAAATAAATATTTTCTCCCCTTACTTCCCGTGTTGGATTGTAACAATAGCTGGAAGGTTTCTCCCACTCAAATCCCCAGTCAACAGGATCTATGAGCAGGTCTTTGAGTGTTCAGCGTGCTCTGGGTCTGACTGACCACAGCGTTTGTCTTCAGCAGCAAAATGCCCCAGAACCGTCCTCTTCTGGGCCTGGGGTGGACGTCTGACAGCACGGCGCTCCCTCAGTACTGACCCTCCGACAGTGCGGCGCTCCCTCAGTACTGACCCTCCGACAGTGCGGCGCTCCCTCAGTACTGAACCTCCGACAGTGCGGCGCTCCCTCAGTACTGACCCTCCGACAGTGCGGCGCTCCCTCAGTACTGACCCTCCGACAGTGCGGCGCTCCCTCAGTACCGACCCTCCGACAGTGCGGCACTCCCTCAGTACCGACCCTCCGACAGTGCGGCGCTCCCTCAGTACTGACCCTCCGACAGTGCGGCACTCCCTCAGTACCGACCCTCCGACAGTGCGGCACTCCCTCAGTACCGACCCTCCGACAGTGCGGCGCTCCCTCAGTACCGACCCTCCGACAGTGCGGCGCTCCCTCAGTACCGACCCTCCGACAGTGCGGCGCTCCCTCAGTACCGACCCTCCGACAGTGCGGCGCTCCCTCAGTACTGACCCTCCGACAGTGCGGCGCTCCCTCAGTACTGACCCTCCGACAGTGCGGCGCTCCCTCAGTACTGACCCTCCGACAGTGCGGCGCTCCCTCAGTACTGACCCTCTGACAGTGCGGCGCTCCCTCAGTACTGACCCTCCGACAGTGCGGCGCTCCCTCAGTACTGACCCTCCGACAGTGCGGCGCTCCCTCAGTATTGGCACTGGGGGAGTGTCGGCCTGGATTATGGGGCTCGAATCTCTGGAGTGGGGGCTCGAACCCACGACCTTCTGACTCCGAGGCGCGAGAGAGAGAGAGAGAGAGAGTGAATCAGGGCTGACAGCCTTGGTTCTGAACAAAATGCGATTCAGCACAGTTTGTTTGAAAGTCTTTGTCTTCCTGTTTTGATCCCAACTTTCCGAACTCAAGATTGCCGACTCATCAAATTGAATCACACACAAGGAACCTTTTGATCAAGAAGGCATTTACAGACAGAAATGAAACACAATTAAATCTTCTGACCACATCCAAACTGTATAAAGACCAGTTCTTGCAGATGCTCTGTTTAAATGATTGTACTGATAGTGGCTCCCCACATCTGGGAAACTTTGCAGGCTTGTTTTTTTTGTGTTGATAACCTTGGGACAATTGGCAAACAGGCACCAAGACAATCTCTCCTTGTTTATAAAATTTCCACATCTTTCACTGCCTTTGGGAGGGAGGAGCGGTCCTTTTGAAATCAGTGCCAGGGACAGGAGGAGGCCATTCAGCCCCTCGAGCCTGTTCCGCCATTCAATCAGATCGCGACTGATCTGTAACTTAACTCCATTTACCCGCCTTGGTTCCGTAACCTTAATCCCCTCACCCAACAAAAATCTACCTCCGTTTGAAATTTCCAATTGACCCCCAGCCTCAACAGCTTTTTGGGGGAGAGAGTTCCAGATTCCCACTCCCCTTTGCATGAAGAAGTGCTTCCTGACATCACCCCTGAACGGGTCCCACAGACACCGACTCTCCCTGGGGTACGGGTCCCACACACACCGACTCTCCCTGGGGTACGGGTCCCACACACACCGACTCTCACTGGGGTACGGGTCCCACAGACACCGACTCTCACTGGGGTACGGGTCTCACAGACACCGACTCTCACTGGGGTACGGGTCCCACACACACCGACTCTCACTGGGGTACGGGTCCTACACACACCGACTCTCACTGGGGTACGGGTCCCACACACACCGACTCTCACTGGGGTACGGGTCCCACACACACCGACTCTCACTGGGGTACGGGTCCCACACACCGACTCTCACTGGGGTACGGGTCCCACAGACACCGACTCTCACTGGGGTACGGGTCCCACAGACACCGACTCTCACTGGTTAACCCCCAGCAACTCCATTTCAGTCCATAATGGGCATTGGCTGAGCACAAGACTGTCTATAATTTGGCACCAACTTGCAATGTTGATGAGACAGGCCTAATGATGGTAGGTTTAGCAAATGGGAAGAATATCCACACTAGAGCTTTACTCTGTATCTAACCCTGTACCTGCCCTGGGAGTGTTTGATGGGACAGTGCAGAGGGAGCTTTACTCTGTATCTAACCCTGTACCTGCCCTGGGAGTGTTTGATGGGACAGTGTAGAGGGAGCTTTACTCTGTATCTAACCCTGTACCTGCCCTGGGAGTGTTTGATGGGACAGTGTCGAGGGAGCTTTACTCTGTATCTAACCCTGTACCTGCCCTGGGAGTGTTTGATGGGACAGTGACGAGCCCTCGTTCCTTCTTACCTCTCTGAGCACTGAATGAAGTTTGTGGAATTCCAATGATGAAATGCACCATTGGTCAGGATGTTGAACCTCTCTGAACCATCCCCTCAACACAGTCATTGTTTCGCCCGAATTCTGCCTCTTGGTGAGTGATTCTGAGCAATGTCTGAAGCAGTGCATTAACTGTGCAATTTATCACACAATCCCTCTGACCTCATCTTTCCTGTTGACTTATTTGATTGAAAGGGAGGGAGTTCCCGCAGGGCGATGTGTCAGTGTGTAATTTGTTTGATGTTTCTAATTGTTGTTCAGATGATTAATCACTTCCATATCTGCTAAACCCTGAACAGTCACATACCACACTTCAAAATTCATTTTGTCACAAACTTGTCTCTCTATCAAATCTATAATCTGCTCGGTGCTCCTCTCTTGTTCTCCCTAATTTCAAAATCTCCGCACCTGACACACTCTTCCTCCTTCCCTGCAGAGCTCTCTCTCTCTCACTCGCCTCTGAGTCAGAAGGTCATGGGTTCGAGCCCCCACTCCAGAGACTTGAGCCCCATAATCCAGGCCGACACTCCCCGGTGCCCAGTACTGAGGGAGCGCCGCACTGTCGGAGGGTCAGTACTGAGGGAACGCCGCACTGTCGGAGGGTCAGTACTGAGGGAGCACTGCACTGTCGGAGGGTCAGTACTGAGGGAGCACTGCACTATCGGAGGGTCAGTACTGAGGGAGCGCCGCACAGTCGGAGGGTCAGTACTGAGGGAGCGTCGCGCTGTCGGAGGGTCAGTACTGAGGGAGCGTCGCGCTGTCGGAGGGTCAGTACTGAGGGAGCGCCGCATTGTCGGAGGGTTAGTACTGAGGGAGCGTCGCGCTGTCGGAGGGTCAGTACTGAGGGAGCGCCGCACTGTCGGAGGGTCAGTACTGAGGGAGCGCCGCACTGTCGGAGGGTCAGTACTGAGGGAGCGCCGCACTGTCGGAGGGTCAGTACTGAGGGAGCGCCGCACTGTCGGAGGGTCAGTACTGAGGGAGCGCCGCACTGTCGGAGGGTCAGTACTGAGGGAGTGCTGCACTGTCGGAGGGTCAGTACTGAGGGAGCGCCGCACTGTCGGAGGGTCAGTACTGAGGGAGCGCCGCACTGTCGGAGGGTCAGTACTGAGGGAGCGCCGCACTGTCGGAGGGTCAGTACTGAGGGAGCGCCGCACTGTCGGAGGGTCAGTACTGAGGGAGCGCCGCACTGTCGGAGGGCCAGTACTGAGGGAGTGCTGCACTGTCGGAGGGTCAGTACTGAGGGAGCGCCGCACTGTCGGAGGGTCAGTACTGAGGGAGCGCCGCACTGTCGGAGGGTCAGTACTGAGGGAGCGCCGCACTGTCGGAGGGTCAGTACTGAGGGAGCGCCGCACTGTCGGAGGGTCAGTACTGAGGGAGCGCCGCACTGTCGGAGGGTCAGTACTGAGGGAGTGCTGCACTGTCGGAGGGTCAGTACTGAGGGAGCGCCGCACTGTCGGAGGGTCAGTACTGAGGGAGCGCCGCACTGTCGGAGGGTCAGTACTGAGGGAGCGCCGCACTGTCGGAGGGTCAGTACTGAGGGAGCGCCGCACTGTCGGAGGGTCAGTACTGAGGGAGCGCCGCACTGTCGGAGGGCCAGTACTGAGGGAGTGCTGCACTGTCGGAGGTGCCGTCTTTCGGATGAAACGTTAAACCGAGGCCCCGTCTGCCCTCTCGAGTGGCCACTACTTCTTTATATTTTTATAGGCAACTCTTTACATGCAAGATTTCCACTCTAAATGGTCACATAGTTTCACTGTTAAGGGTACTTAAAAGTGTGACCAAAAATCGTGACAGCCCTACAACCCTCCCTATCTCTGTAACCTCCTCCAACCCTCCGAGATCTCTGCGCTCCTCCAATTCTGGCCTCTTGCCCATCCCCCGATTTCCATCGCTCCACCATTGGCGGCCGTGCCTTCAGCTGCCTGGGTCCTTAGCTCTGGAATTCCCTCCCTAAACCTCTCCGTCTCTCTCTCTCCTTTAAGACGCTCCTTAAAACCTACCTCTTTGACCAAGCTTTTGGTCACCTGTCCTAATATCTCCTTATGTGGCTCGGTGTCAAATTACATAAGAACATAAGAAATAGGAGCAGGAGTAGGCCAATCGGCCCCTCGAGCCTGCTCCGCCATTCAATAAGATCATGGCTGATCTGATCCTAACCTCAAATCTAAATTCCTGTCCAATTTCCTGCCCGCTCCCCGTAACCCCTAATTCCCTTTACTTCTAGGAAACTGTCTATTTCTGTTTAAAATTTATTTCATGATGTAGCTTCCACAGCTTCCTGGGGCAGCAAATTCCACAGACCTACTACCCTCTGAGTGAAGAAGTTTCTCCTCAGCTCAGTTTTGAAAGAGCAGCCCCTTATTCTAAGATTATGCCCCCTAGTTCTAGTTTCACCCATCCTTGGGAACATCCTTACCGCATCCACCCGATCAAGCCCCTTCACAATCTTATATGTTTCAATAAGATCGCCTCTCATTCTTCTGAACTCCAATGAGTGGAGTCCCAATCTACTCAACCTCTCCTCATATGTCCACCCCCTCATCCCCGGGATTAGCCGAGTGAACCTTCTTTGTACTGCCTCGAGAACAAGTATGTCTTTTCTTAAGTATGGACACCAAAACTGTATGCAGTATTCCAGGTGCGGTCTCACCAATACCTTATATAACTGCAGCAATACCTCCCTGTTTTTATATTCTATCCCCCGAGCAATAAAAGCCAACATTCCGTTGGCCTTCTTGATCACCTGCTGCACCTGCATACTAACTTTTTGATTTTCTTGCACTAGGACCCCCAGATCCCTTTGTACTGCAGTACTTTCCAGTTTCTCGCCATTAAGATAATATCTTGCTCTCTGATTTTTCCTGCCAAAGTGCATAACCTCACATTTTCCAATATTGTATTGCATCTGCCAAATCTCCGCCCACTCACCCAGCCTGTCTATATCCCCTTGTAGGATTTTTATGTCCTCCTCACTCTCTACTTTCCCTCCCATCTTTGTATCATCTGCAAACTTTGATATGTTGCACTCGGTCCCCTCCTCCAAATCGTTAATATAGATTGTAAAGAGTTGGGGACCCAGCACCGACCCCTGCGGAACACCACTGGCTACTGGTTGCCAGTCCGAGAATGAACCATTTATCCCAACTCTCTGCTTCCTGTTAGATAACCAATCCTCCACCCATGCCAGAATATTACCCCCAATCCAGTGATTCTTTATCTTGAGCAATAATCTTTTATGTGGCACCTTGTCGAATGCCTTCTGGAAGTCTAAATACACTACGTCCACTGGTTCTCCTTTATCCACCCTGTACGTTATGTCCTCAAAGAACTCAAGCAAATTTGTCAGACATGACTTCCCCTTCGTAAAGCCATGCTGACTTTGTCCTATTAAATTATGTTTATCCAAATGTTCCGCTACTGTCTCCTTAATAATAGACTCCAAAATTTTACCCACCACAGATGTTAGGCTAACTGGTCTATAATTTCCAGCCTTCTGCCTACTACCCTTTTTAAATAAGGGTGTTACATTAGCAATTTTCCAATCTGCCGGGACCTTTGCCGAGTCCAGAGTATTTTGGAAAATTATTACCAAAATTCTGTCTGATTTACGCTCCTGTGAAGTGCCTTGGGATGTTTTACTGCGTTAAAAGCGCTATATAAATGCAATTTGTTGTTGCTGTGACTGTTAACAAAAGTGTGTGCGTGTATGTATGTGTGTTCGTGAGTGTGTGTGTTGGTGTGTGTTAGTGAGTGTGTGTTCGTGTGTGTTAGTGAGTGTGTGTTCGTGTGTGTTAGTGAGTGTGTGTTTGTGTGTGTTAGTGAGTGTGTGTTCGTGTGTGTTAGTGAGTGTGTGTTAATGAGTGTGTGTGTTAGTGAGTGTGTGATGGTGTGTGTGTTAGTGAGTTTGTTAGTGAGTGTGTGTTTGTGAGCATGTTAGTGAGTGTGTGTTAGTGGGTGTGTTAGTTAGTGTGTGTCAGTGAGTGTGTGTTAGTGAGGGTGTGTTAGTGAGTGTGTGTGTGTTAGTGAGAGTGTGTTGGTGTGTGTGATAGTGAGTGTGTGTTAGTGGGTGTGTTAGTGAGTGTGTGTTAGTGAGTGTGTGTTAGTGAGTGTGTGTTAGTGAGTGTGTGCTAGTGAGTGTGAGGGTGATCGGGTGAGGTCAGGATGGGATCAATCACTGAAGGGTGAAATTTGCAGGGCTGTGGGGGAAGAGCAGAGGGGAGTGGGACTAATTGGAGAGCTCTTTCAAAGAGCCGGCAGAGACACGATGGGCCGAATGGCCTCCTCCTGTGCTGTACCTACTATGATACTAGGATACCGGTGGCAGGCATTACGTGGTCAGATCGCTATCACCTTAACCAAAACAGACAGCGGTCCTTTGATTTACCGCAGACAGCTGTCGCCAACATCTGGACAATGAACATCTGGTGAAATCGAAGCAAAGGAAAAGAATCAGAGCCTCTCTCCAGAGTCTAACCACCTCCCCCTGACATTCAACGGCATTACCATCGCCGAATCCCCCACCATCAACATCCTGGGGGTCACCATTGAACAGAAACTTAACTGGACCAGCCATATAAATGCTGTGGCTACAAGAGCAGGTCAGAGGCTGGGTATTCTGCGGCGAGTGACTCACCTCCTGACTCCCCAAAGCCTTTCCACCATCTACAAGGCACAAGTCAGGAGTATGATGGAATACTCTCCACTTGCCTGGATGAGTGCAGCTCCAACAACACTCAAGAAGCTCGACACCATCCAAGATAAAGCAGCCCGCTTGATTGGCACCCCATCCACCACCCTAAACATTCACTCCCTTCACCACCGGCGCACTGTGGCTGCAGTGTGTATCATCCACAGGATGCACTGCAGCAACTCGCCAAGGCTTCTTCAACAGCACCTCCCAAACCCGCGACCTCTACCACCTAGAAGGACAAGAGCAGCAGGCACATGGGAACAACACGACCTGCACGTTCCCCTCCAAGTCACACACCATCCCGACTTGGAAATATATCGGCCGTTCCTTCATCGTCACTGGGTCAAAATCCTGGAACTCCCTTCCTAACAGCACTGTGGGAGAACCGTCACCACACGGACTGCAGCGGTTCAAGAAGGCGGCTCACCACCACCTTCTCTAGGGGCAATGAGGGATGGGCAATAAATGCCGGCCTCGCCAGCGATGCCCATGAACGAATATATAAAAAAGTCATCAGTGCTCCCTCAACACGATCTCTAAACTCCAGACAAAGTTCTTACAACAAGAAAGGCACAATGAACAGAAAGAAAGTTTAGAGTGAGGGCGAGGGTAGGATTAGAAAGAGATAGGATCACATACCTTGTCTCTGTCCTTTCCCTGAATCTACTGAAAGAACACTTATTTGCACACTGATTCTTTATCCTTGCCTGGGAACAGAATCAATGAACTTCAATAGACAACACAACAAAACCACGGCTCGGATTGTGAGAGTTACAGTCCCCAGAGGCTGAGCTTTTCAAATAGTCCAGGTATTGGTGGCATTGTGTAACTATCTCCTTCTCTGTCCCTCTCTCTCGTTCTGTCTGTCTCTCGCTCTCTTCTTGCTTCTCTCTCTCACTGTCTCTTTCTTTATTTCTCTCTGTCTTTCTCTCTCCCAGTTTCTTTCTCTCTCTCACTTGTCTCTCTCGTCTCTATCTGTCTTTCTCTCTCGTCTCTATCTGTCTTTCTCTCTCGTCTCTATCTGTCTTTCTCTCTCCTCTCTATCTGTCTTTCTCTCTCCCAGTTTCTCTCTCTCTCTCTCTCTCTCACTTGTCTCTCTCGTCTCTCTCTATCTGTCTTTCTCTCTGCCTGTTTCTTTCTCAGCCTCTGTCACTTTCTTTGTCTCTCTCTTGGTCTCTCTCTCTCTCTCTCTCCCTCTCTGTCTCTCTTTGTCTCGTTCTTGGTCTCTGTTCGTCTCCCTCTCTATCTCTCTCTTGATCTCTATCTCGGTCTCTCTCCGACTCTCTCTCTCTCACTTGTCTCTCTCTCTCTATCTGTCTTTCTCTCTCCCAGTTTCTTTCTCTCTCTCTCTCTCTCTCACTTGTCTCTCTCGTCTCTATCTGTCTTTCTCTCTCCCAGTTTCTCTCTCTCTCTCTCTCTATCTGTCTTTCTCTCTCGTCTCTCTCTATCTGTCTTTCTCTCTCCCTGTTTCTTTCTCAGCTTCTGTCTCTTTCTTTGTCTCTCTCTTGGTCTCTCTCTCTCTCCCTCTCACTTGTCTCCCTCTCTGTCTCTCTTTGTCTCGTTCTCGGTCTCTCTCTGTTCATCTCCCTCTCTGTATCTCTCTCTTGATCTCTATCTCGGTCTCTCTCCGACTCTCTCTCTCTCTCTCGTCACCCTCTCTCTCTCTCTCTTTCTCCGATTCTCTCTCAGTCTCTCTCTGTCTTGGTCTCTCTCACTTGTCCCTTTCTGTCACTCTTTCTCTCTCCCGTGCTGCTTCTATTTAAATTCCTTAGAGAAGTTGCTAGTAAGTTATTTTACCTGGAATCCGCTTGGTACGAATGTGACCTCAATGCCAGTGTTAAGACTCGGTAATAATCACTGATGTTATCCATTCACATTGCTTCCTGCTGGGTCCTAAAGGTTGCATCATCTCAAACACCAGAGATCCAGTCTTTCAAAACCTTGTCTCAGTGGTCTCCCAGTCCCTGAGTCACACCTTTTCACTCTGTTTCGTTCAGCCCTGTCTCAGTGTGTAGTAATCTCTCTCTCTCTCTCGCCTCTGAGTCAGAAGGTCATGGGTTCGAGCCCCCACTCCAGAGATTCGAGCCCTGTAATCCAGGCCGACACTCCCCAGTGCCCAGTACTGAGGGAGCGCCGCACTGTCGGAGGGTCAGTACTGAGGGAGCGCCGCGCTGTCAGAGGGTCAGTACTGAGGGAGTGCTGCACTGTCGGAGGGTCAGTACTGAGGGAGCACCGCACTGTCGGAGGGTCAGTACTGAGGGAGCGCCGCACTGTCGGAGGGGCAGTACTGAGGGAGCGCCGCACTGTCGGAGGGGCAGTACTGAGGGAGCACTGCACTGGCGGAGGGTCGGTACTGAGGGAGCGCCGCGCTGTCGGAGGGTCGGTACTGAGGGAGCGCCGCGCTGTCAGAGGGTCAGTACTGAGGGAGTGCTGCACTGTCAGAGGGTCAGTACTGAGGGAGTGCTGCGCTGTCGGAGGGTCAGTACTGAGGGAGCGCCGCACTGTCGGAGGGTCAGTACTGAGGGAGCGCTGCACTGTCGGAGGGTCAGTACTGAGGGAGCGCTGCACTGTCGGAGGGTCAGTACTGAGGGAGCGCTGCACTGTCGGAGGGTCAGTACTGAGGGAGCGCTGCACTGTCGGAGGGTCAGTACTGAGGGAGCGCTGCACTGTCGGAGGGTCAGTACTGAGGGAGCGCTGCACTGTCGGAGGGTCAGTACTGAGGGAGCGCCGCACTGTCGGAGGGTCAGTACTGAGGGAGCGCCGCACTGTCGGAGGGGCCGTCTTTCAGTTGAGACGTTAAACCGAGGCCCCGTCTGCCCCTCTCAGGTGGATGTAAAAGATCCCACGGCCACTATTTTGAAGAAGAGCAGGGGGGAGTTCTCCCCGGTGTCCTGGGGCCAATATTTATCCCTCAACCAACGTCACTAAAAAAAAACAGATGATCTGGTCATTTATCCCACTGCTGTTTGTGGGATCTTGCTGTGCGCAAATTGGCTGCCGCGTTTCCTACATTACAACAGTGACCACACTTCAAAAGTACTTGATTGGCCGTGAAGCTTTGGGACGTCCTGAGGTGGTGAAAGGGGCTGGAGAAATGGGAGTTCATTCTTTCATCCCCAACCCTATCACTTTCCTGCTGTTACAGACTTTAAATTGCCTCAAATTGTGCACGTGCTGCACACTCTCCCTCCTCCCTACAGCACAGGAGGAGGCCATTCGGCCCTTCGTGCCTATGCTGGCTCTTTGACCTACTCACTCTCCCTCCTCCCTGCATCTCCGCTGTGCGGCTGTCCAGATCCATGGCTCCCGTACGGCTTCTCCCCTCCTACAATTTGCTTGGAATCTTACAGCCACAGGAGGAGGCCATTCGGCCCATTGTAGCTGGGAGAGCTGCCCAATTAGTCCCACTCCCCCCTCCCCGCTCTTTCCCCATAGCCCTGCGGATTTTTTTTGTGTATTTATCCAATTCCCCCTTTTGTGTTGCTCTGTTCGTGTTGGGATTGTCAATGTGCAGTGACTGAATGTGGGGGTCAGGGGGGAGAGGGAGGGTTGGGGTGAGTTGTAGGGCTTCTGACCACACCCTTAATGCACAATGCCTGACTTTTCACCGTCCTAGTAACACCAAGGTGAAAGATCGCCTTCTCTGAGCTCCCCCATGCAGGGCAGGAAAAGGCCAGGCTCTATCCGGGCCTATGATGAGTGAGGCTGATCTCGGCCAAGGTTTTGGGGGTGGGGTTTCTACAATTGGCCCCAGGGTCAGAGAGGGGGAAAATCAGACAACTATTCCAATGCTCTCCTGGCCGGCCTCTCACCCTCCGTAAACTCCGGCTCATCCAAAACCTCTGCTCCCCGTATCCTAACTCGCACCGAGTCCCGTTCACCCATCACCCCCTGTGCTCGCTGACCTACATCAGCTCCCGGTCCGGGAACGCCTCGATTTTAAAATCCTCATCCTCGTGTTCAAATCCCTCCTCGCCCCCCTCCCTATCTCTGTCACCTCCTCCAGCCCCTACGACCCTCCGAGATCTCTGCGCTCCTCCAATTCTGGCCTCTTGCGCATCCCCCGATTCCCATCGCTCCACCATTGGCGGCCGTGCCTTCAGCTGCCCTGGGCCCTGAGCTCTGGAATTCCCTCCCTAAACCTCTCCGCCTCTCTCTCTCCTCCTTTAAGACGCTCCTTAAAACCTACCTCTTTGACCAAGCTTTTGGTCACCTGTCCTAATATCTCCTTATGTGGCTCGGTCTCAAATTTCTGTCTGATTTACGCTCCTGTGAAGCTCCTCGGGACGTCTTACTACGTTAAAGGCGCTGGATAAATATAAGCTGGTGTGGTGATGGTCTGTCCACCAGCTCTCATTCTCTGCACTCCCAGATCCTCCCTCTGGAGCGAGATATGGAAAGAAGGAACCCAAACCTCAGCGAGAATGTCTGCCTTTAGGAGAGAGAGGGAAGAGGAGTCGCGACTGGGCAAGTGAGCAGAGCGAGTACGCCCTGTCTTTCTGCTCTACCTCGGAGGCATTTTAATGAGAGATTGGTTCAAAGCCTCCCCTTCAATCACTGCCAAATCTCACTGAGCTCCTCATCCAACAACATCACTTCAGATAACTTCGCATGCAATGGATTAATTCCAGATGCAATGACTGCCTTTATGGAGGCAGGCCAGGCAGTCATATTCCACACAGCAAATTCCCAGCAGTGAGACTGCGTTGAGTGGCTGCTTGCTCTGTTTTTTTTTGGTGGTGTTGGTTAAGGGTTGGCCTGGGACCATTTTATACCCTATCTCTCTCTCTCTCTCTCTCTGTTTCTCTCTCCCTCTCTCTTCCCTATTTCTCTCTCCATTTTATACCCCGTTTCTATTTCTCCATTTTCCTAGAATCACACAACGGTTACAGCACAGGAGGAGGCCATTCGTCCCATCGAGCCCGAGCTGGCTCTTTGTACGAGCGATCCAGTTAGTCCCACTCCCCACCCCCGCCAACCCTGCTCTTCCCCCCTCCGTAGCTCTGCAAATTTTTTCCCTTCAAATATTTATCTAACTTCTTTTTGAAAGCCATGATTGAATCTGCCTCCACCGTCCTGTCAGGCAGCGAATTCCAGATCATCACAACTCGCTGCGTAAAAAAGTTTTTCCTCATGACATCTTTGGTTCTTTTGCCAATCCCTTAAATCTGCGTCCTCTGGTTCTCGACCCTTCCGCCAATGGGAACTGTTTCTCTTTATTTACTTTAAACACTTCTATCAAGTTACTTAAACCTTCTCAGCTCTAAGGAGAACAACCCCATTTTATATTCCCTCCCTCTCTTTCCCTCTCTCTCTCTCCCTTCCCTTTCTCTCCATTTGCTACCCGTGTTGAGCCCTCCAGGACTGCCTCCGGCCAGACTTGGCAGCCTCCGAGTCTCACGATCTGTAGGCTCCAGCCGTTCACCTCCACAGGCAGCTTAGCGCCTCCAACCCATCCCCTCGACCTCTCCTCCCTCCTAAAGTCCTTGAAGTACTCTTGCTGACCCTCCGTTTCCCAGCTGTGGCCAGGCCTGTTTGGCCTGCTCTGACGGAAGGTCATCGACCTGGACCCGTTAACTCTGGCCTCCCACCCTCCACAGATGCGGAGTGTTTTCCCAGAAGCGGGTTGGTGACGATCTGGGAACGCGCTGCCTGAAAGGGCGGTGGGAGCAGATTCAATAATAACTTTCAAAAGGGGAATCGGATAAATAATTGGAAAGGAAAGAATCTGCAGGGCTACGAAGAGCAGGGGGAGGGGGAGAATCGGATATCTGAGTGGCCCCCTTCGACGCTGTATCATTTCGATGATTCATATCGAAACCCTTTCATAATCTTAAAGACCTCGATCAGGTCACCCCTCAGCCTTCTCTTTTCTAGAGAAAAGAGCCCCAGCCTGTTCCGCCTTTCCTGATAGTTATAACCTCTCAGTTCTGGTATCATCCTTGTAAATCTTTTTTGTACTTTCCCCAGTGCCTGTCTGTTTTTTCTTTTCAAGTGTACTGGAAGCCAAGGCTTCTTCGACAGCACCTCCCAAACCCGCGACCTCTACCACCTAGAAGGACAAGAGCAGCAGGCGCATGGGAACAACACCACCTGCACGTTCCCCTCCAAGTCACACACCATCCCGACTTGGAAATATATCGGCCGTTCCTTCATCGTCGCTGGGTCAAAATCCTGGAACTCCCTCCCTAACAGCACTGTGGGAGAACCGTCACCACACGGACTGCAGCGGTTCAAGAAGGCGGCTCACCACCACCTTCTCAAGGGGCAATTAGGGATGGGCAATAAATGCCGGCCTCGCCAGCGATGCCAACATCCTCCCACCCCCCCCCCCTCCCCCCCGAGAACAAATTTTGAAAAGAAAGTTCTCCCGTCGTCACAGAATCCAGCCCTGGAGTGTAACCGGGTGACTGAAGGGAATGGGAACAAGTCCCAAACAGAGAAAAAGGGGATGGCACCCTCCCACCCCACCTCCCCTACCCCCTAACCCCATAACTAAGGTTGGAGAGAGAGAGAGAGAGAAGGGGGGGGCCACGGGGAGAAAAATCTCCCGATTTTCCTGCGCCTCGGCAGTTTCGTGACTCCCGCGCTGCCTCCCACAGTCGAATAGGCCGCTCACGCCGACTGTGGATTCCCGCGCACCATCGTGGGCGCTCGCCTGAGGTCACGGGCGGGGGAGAGAACGCTGCGTCACCGGCTGAATCCGCAGGGAATGTTCTAGATTGTTCGCCCCCATGAACAGCAGTACGGGAGAGAGCGCTGGTTTTTCTGAGTCGGTCTCCCATAGAGCTTCCGAGAAAGAATAATACTGTTGGAACATGACTATAACATTCCGCGAGGGGGCGCTGGCTGGTTCACAGATCCCAGTGAAAGGAAAATTCAAACGAGAAATTCTCAACAAACACTCCCAGGGCAGGTACAGGGTTAGATACAGAGTAAAGCTCCCTCTACACTGTCCCATCAAACACTCCCAGGGCAGGTACTGGGTTAGATACAGAGTAAAGCTCCCTCTACACTGTCCCATCAAACACTCCCAGGGCAGGTACTCGGTTAGATACAGAGTAAAGCTCCCTCTACACTGTCCCGTCAAACACTCCCAGGGCAGGTACAGGGTTAGATACAGAGTAAAGCTCCCTCTACACTGTCCCATCAAACACTCCCAGGGCAGGTACAGGGTTAGATACAGAGTAAAGCTCCCTCTACACTGTCCCATCAAACACTCCCAGGGCAGGTACAGGGTTAGATACAGAGTAAAGCTCCCTCTACACTGTCCCATCAAATACTCCCAGGGCAGGTACAGGGTTAGATACAGAGTAAAGCTCCCTCTACACTGTCCCATCAAACACTCCCAGGGCAGGTACAGGGTTAGATACAGAGTAAAGCTCCCTCTACACTGTCCCATCAAACACTCCCAGGGCAGGTACAGGGTTAGATACAGAGTAAAGCTCCCTCTACACTGTCCCATCAAACACTCCCAGGGCAGGTACAGGGTTAGATACAGAGTAAAGCTCCCTCTACACTGTCCCATCAAATACTCCCAGGGCAGGTACAGGGTTAGATACAGAGTAAAGCTCCCTCTACACTGTCCCATCAAACACTCCCAGGGCAGGTACATGGTTAGATACAGAGTAAAGCTCCCTCTACACTGTCCCATCAAACACTCCCAGGGCAGGTACAGGGTTAGATACAGAGTAAAGCTCCCTCTACACTGTCCCATCAAACACTCCCAGGGCAGGTACAGGGTTAGATACAGAGTAAAGCTCCCTCTACACTGTCCCATCAAACACTCCCAGGGCAGGTACAGGGTTAGATACAGAGTAAAGCTCCCTCTACACTGTCCCATCAAATACTCCCAGGGCAGGTACAGGGTTAGATACAGAGTAAAGCTCCCTCTACACTGTCCCATCAAACACTCCCAGGGCAGGTACATGGTTAGATACAGAGTAAAGCTCCCTCTACACTGTCCCGTCAAACACTCCCAGGGCAGGTGCAGCACAGATTAATGAATTAAGTTCATTCTGTGAAGCTTGGAGAGAGGAGGGATGGTTAAAGGGTCAGGGCCTGTCAGAACTCGCAGATTAATCAACGCTCACAAGCAAGAAATCAACTGTAAAATAATAGTGGGATCAGAGGAAATGAAGCTAAACGAGTGTAATATGAACCGGGAGTGAACAATGGAAGAGACTTCAATAATCAGCAAAGATTGAATCCGAAGCATGAAATGTTTGAGTCGTCGAGACATGGGTGGGGAACGTTGAAAGCGGGGCACTGACAGAGAGAGGCTGCATTCATGTCATAAACATTTCATCGAATCATGGAAAGTTACAGCACAGAAGGAGGCCTTTCAGCCCATCATGTCCCTGCCGGCCGAAAAAGAGCTATCCAGCTTAATCCCACTTTGCAGCACTTGCTCCGTAGCCCTGTAGGTTACGGCACTTCAATAGAACCGTGGAAAAGATACAGCACAGAAGGGGGCCATTCGGCCCATCGTGTCTGTGCCGGCTCGAAGAACAACCAGGTGCCCATTCTAATCCCACCTTCCAGCACCCGGTCCGTAGCCCTGCAGCTTACAGCACTTTAGGTGCAGGTCCAGGTAGTGTAAACAACATCCACTGCACTCCCCTCATCAATCCTCCTTGTCACTTCCTCAAAGAATTCAATCAGATTTGTAAGGCATGACCTTCCCTGAACAAATCCATGCTGACTATCCCTGATTAAACCATGCCTTTCCAAGTGACAGTTTATCCTATCTCTCAGTATTGATTCTAATAGTTTGCCCACCACCGAGGTAAGACTGACCGGCCTATAATTGTTCGGCCTTTCCCTCGTACCCTTTTTAAACAATGGTACTACGTTTGCAGTCTTCCAGTCCTCCGGTACCTCCCCTGTATCTAGTGAGGATTGGAAAATGATCCTCAGAGCATCCGCTATTTCCTCCCTGGCTTCCTTCAATAGCCCAGGAAACAATCCATCCGGCCCTGGTGACTTATCAACTTTCAAGGATTCCAGTCCCTCTAGTACTTCCTCTCTCGTTATGTTTACCTTATCCAATATTTCACACCTCTCCTCTTTAACTACTATGTCTGGATCATCCCTTTCCTTTGTGAATACGGAGACAAAATATTCATTTAAAACCCTACCCACATCCTCTGCTTCTACACACAAGTTACCCTTATCATCCCTGATAGGTCCCACCTTTTCCTTAACTATCCTCTTGTTCTTAATGTACTGATAAAACATCTTTGGGTTTTCTTTAATCTTACTTGCTAATATTTTTTCATGCCCTCTCTTTGCTTTCCTTATTTCCTTTTTTACGTCATCCCTGTACTTTCTATACTCCTCTAGGCTTTCTGCAGTATTTAGTTTTCTGTGACAGTCATAACCTTTCTTTTTCTGCTTTATCTTACCCCGTATACTTCTAGACAACCAGGGGGCTCTAAATTTGGCAGTGCCACCCTTTATCTTTGAGGGGACGTATCTGCATTGTACCCGTAGAATTTCACTTTTTAGTGCCTCCCACTGATTTCTCCTCAAGTAGTTGTGTCCAGTCCACTTCTGCCAAATCACCTCTTAGTTCTGTAAAATTTGCCTTCCCCCAATTTAAAACATTTACTCCTGATTTAACTCTGTCCTTTTCCATAATAATGCGAAAACTAACTGAATTGTGGTCACTCTCCCCAATATGGTCACCCACTGTCACTTCACCCACTTGCCCATCTTCATTTCCCAGGACTAAATCTAGAATTGCATCCCCTCTTGTTGGGCTTGTCACGTACTGGCTAAAAAAGTTCTCCTGGGCACCGATCAAGAATTTTGCCCCCTCTGTGCCCCTCACACTGTTTGAATCCCAGTTGATGTTGGGGTAGTTGAAGTCCCCGACTATTATTGCCCTCTTATTTTTGCACTCGGAAATTTGCCTACATATTTGTCCTTTTATCTGCCTTTCGCTATTCGGGGGTCTATAGTACAGTCCTAGTGTGACTGCCCCTTTTTTATTTCTTAGCTCAACCCATATGGCCTCGATTGATGATCCATTTAGCAAATCATCCCTTCTCACAACTGGAATTGATTCTTTAACCAATAATGCTACCCCCCCTCTCCTTTTTTATCACCCACTCTATGGAAACAGAGAGTAGTGGAACGGTTGTTTTTCGGACTGGAGGGAGGTGTACAGTGGTGTTCCCCAGGGGTCGGTGCTGGGACCACTGCTTTTCTTGATATATATTAATGACTTGGACTTGGGTGTACAGGGCACAATCTCAAAATCTGCAGATGACACAAAACTTGGAAGTGTAGTGAACAGTGAGCAGGATAGTGATAGACTTCAAGAGGGTATAGACAGGCTGGTGGAACGGGCGGACACGTGGCAGATGAAATTTAACGTGGAAAAATGCGAAGTGATACATTTTGGTAGGAAAAATGAGGAGAGGCAATATAAACTAGAGGACACAACTCTAAAAGGGGTACAGGAACAGAGAGATCTGGGGGTACACGTACACAAATCGTTGAAGGTGGCAGGGCAGGTTGAGAAAGTGGTTAAAAAATCATACGGGATCCTGGGCTTTACAAATAGAGGCACAGAGTCCAAAAGCAAGGAAGTTATGATGAACCTTTATAAAACACTGGTTCGGCCACAGCTGGAGTATTGTGTCCAGTTCTGGGCACCACACTTTAGGAAGGATGTGAAGGCCTTGGAGAGGGTGCAGAGGAGATTTACTCGAATGGTTCCAGGGATGAGGGACTTTAGTTACGTGGATAGACTGGAGAAGCTGGGATTGTTCTCCTTAGAACAGAGATGGTTGCGAGGAGATTTGATCGAGGTGTTCAAAATCATGAAGGGTCTAGACAGAGTAGATAGAGAGAAACTGTTCCCATTGGTGGAAGGGTCAAGAACCAGAGGACACAGATTTAGGGTGATTGGCAAAAGAACCAAAGGTGACATGAGGAAAAACTTTTTTACACAGCGAGTGGTTAGGATCTGGAATGCTCTGCCCGAGGGGGTGGTGGAGGCAGATTCAATCATGGCCTTCAAAAGGGAACTGGATAAGAACTTGAAAGGAAAAAATGTGCAGGGGCGGGGGAGTGGGACTAGCAGAGAGCCAGCACGGACTCAATGGGCCGAATGGCCTCCTTCCGTGCTGTAACCTTTCTATGAAGCCCTGGTTAGACCACACCTGGAGACTGTGTTCAGTTCTGGGCACCGCACCTTCGGAAGGACATATTGGCCTTGGAGGGAGTGCAGCGTAGGTTTACTAGAGTGATACCTGGACTGCAAGGGTTAAATTACGAGGAGAGATTACACAAACTAGGGTTGTATTCCCTGGAATTTAGAAGATTATGGGGTGATTTGATCAACGTTTTTCAAGATATTAAGGGGAACTGATAGGGTAGAGAGAGAGAAACTATTTCCGCTGGTTGGGGATTCTAGGAGTAGGGGACAATCGCCTAAAAATTAGAGCCAGGACTTTCAGGAGTGAAGTTCTACACACAAAGGGTGGTAGAAGTTTGGAATTCTCTTCCGCAAACGGCAGTTGATGCTAGCTCAATTGTTAATTGTAAATCTGAGATTTTTGTTAACCGAAGGTATCAAGGGATATGGGGCTAAGGCGGGTATATGGAGTTAGATCACAGATCAGCCATGATCTCAGTGAATGGCGGAACAGGCTCGAGGGGCTGAATGGCCTCCTCCTGTTCCTATGAAGGCCTGTTGTTCCTGTTACATTGAACCATGAAAAGGCCCCACAACATTCGAGGTTTTATAATATCGTGCGTTTATCCAGCGCCTTTAACACGGTAAAACGTCCCAAGGAGCTTCACAGGAGCGTAAATCAGACAGAATTTGACACCGAGCCACATCAGGAGATATTAGGACAGGTGACCAAAAGCTTGGTCAAAGAGGGAGGTTTTAAGGGTTCCCCCATGCATAGGAATATAGGAACAGGAGTAGGCCATTCAGCCCCTCGTGCCTGCTCCGCCATTTGATAAGATCATGGCTGATCTGTGATCTAACTCCATATACCTGCCTTTGGCCCATATCCCTTAATACCTTTGGTTGCCAAAAAGCTATCGATCTCAGATTTAAATTTAGCAATTGAGCTAGTATCAATTGCCGTTTGCGGAAGAGAGTTCCAAACTTCTACCACCCTTTGTGTGTAGAAATGTTTTCTAATCTCGCTCCTGAAAGGTCTGGCTCTAATTTTTAGACTGTGCCCCCTACTCCTAGAATCCCCAACCAGCGGAAATAGTTTCTCTCTATCCACCCTATCTGTTCCCCTTAATATCTTATAAACTTCGATCAGATCACCCCTTAACCTTCGAAACTCCAGAGAATACAACCCCAATTTGTGTAATCTCTCCTCGTAACTTAACCCTTGAAGTCCGGGTATCATTCTAGTAAACCTACGCTGCACTCCCTCCAAGGCCAATATGTCCTTCCGAAGGTGCAGTGCCCAGAACTGCTCACAGTACTCCAGGTGCGGTCTAACCAGGGTTTTGTATAGCTGCAGCATAACTTCTGCCCCCTTGTACTCCAGTCCTCTGGATATAAAGGCCAGCATTCCATTAGCCTTATTGATTATTTTCTGCACCTGTTCACGACACTTCAATGATCTATGTACCTGAACCCCTAAGTCCCTTTGGACATCCACTGCTTTTAACTTTTTACCATTCAGAAAGTACCCTGTTCTATCCTTTTTTGATCCAAAGTGGATGACCTCACATTTGTCTACATTGAATTCCATTTGCCACAGTTTTGCCCATTCACCTAATCTATCAATATCCCTTTGTAATTTTATGTTTTCATCTACACTGCTTACAATGCCACCAATCTTTGTGTCATCGGCAAACTTAGATATGAGACTTTCTATGCCTTCATCTAAGTCGTTAATAAATATTGTGAATAATTGAGGCCCCAAGACAGATCCCTGCGGGACTCCACTAGTCACATCCTGCCAATGTGAGTACCTACCCATTATCCCTACTCTCTGTCGCCTTTCGCTCAGCCAACTTCCTAACCAAGTCTGTACTTTTCCCTCGATTCCATGGGCTTCTATCTTAGCTGACAGTCTCTTATGTGGGACTTTATCAAATGCCTTCTGGAAGTCCATATAAATAACATCCATTGACATTCCCCTGTCCACTACTTTAGTCACCTCTTCAAAAAATTCAATCAGGTTTGTCAGGCACGACCTACCTTTCACAAATCCATGCTGGCTCTCTCTGATTAACTGAAAATTCTCGAGGTGTTCAGTCACCCTATCCTTAATTATAGTGTTGAGATGTTGGCTAGGGGCTGCAGAAGGTAACCTGAGATTCCCCAGCTGCTGATACACACAGGCAGGAACGACTTTTGAACTAAAGTAACCTGAGTTCAGTCGCTGGCCTCAGCTGCCCAGAACCGGTTTGAATTAACCAAGTTTTGTGAAAGACGAAGGAAATGTGATAAGACACAAGTCCTTATTTAGAAAAGGAGTAATGAGGTAATGCTACCTAAGCCCTTGGGACAGAGCCAATGAGGAGAAGCCACAGGGTAACCGAGGAAGCCTAAACCAACGAAAGAGAGAGACAGCACAGCTTGAAGAGATAAGATTCGGAATAAGAATGAAGGATCTGGGGCGTGGAGCCAGAGCGAAGACTCCGGAGACCAACCATCGCAGAAGTGGAAGACCCTACGTCAGGGACAGAGAGACGACGTCGAGAGAGAGAGAACGGAACGCCTGGCCAGCGTCAGCTCTCCTTTTCGGGTGTTATCCTTTATATTCTGTGACCACTCAGGGAATGTCAGAGAAACCTAGTGGGTGTGCGTTTAGATCTTAGTTTGGGTATAAGACTGTATAACCTGGTGTAAACTGCATGCCTATATCTAACCAGACGTATAAGCTATATGTATATGATCTAACGGTGTGAATAAAGTGAATTGAGAGTTAAGAGAGAATTGACTCTTCTCCTCTGTGTACTAAGCCAGTAACCGTAACCGGTGACCTCCGGTCAACAATAGACTCCAGCATTTTCCCCACAACAGATGTCAGGCTAACTGGTCTGTAATTCCCTGGTTTCCCTCTCTCTCCTTTCTTAAAAAGTAGAGTGACATGTGAAATTTTCC